>NC_060283.1:56881105-57049254 GCF_021613505.1 Equus quagga | reverse complement strand
CCCCCCCCCCCCCCCCCCCCCCCCCCCCCGCAAGGCCACCTCCTCCTATACACAAAGAAATGACTGGCTACACCTGAGCCAGACAGAAACCATTCCCAGCACAGCATCCAAAGTATCCACACTCCCCAGCCCGGAAGTTACTCTATGTCACATCACTCTATTTTATTTTTGCCATGGCTCTTATCATTATTGGATGTTACCATTTTTTACACTTTCATGTATTTATCACTTCATTCTATTTTAGGCCCCAGGAGGGTAGAGTCATTGTCCTTCTTGTTCACCATTGTATTGCCAGTACCTAAAAGAGTGTCTGGCAATAGTAAATGCTGAATAAATATTTCTTAAATTAAAATAACTCAAGAGTAACATTTTGTTTAGGAGAAGTCTAATATGAAGCCTCTCACATTGCCTTAGGAGGTCAAGTTCTCTGTTAAAAGCAACCATTTTTATTTAAAAATAAAAATCATCGGAGTCTGCAACACAATGAAGTACTACAAAAAATTACAACCCGTTTTTGCTGTTTTTCACTTGACTGAATTTAAGGTATAAAACTTAGATGAAAGTTATTGTTAAAGAGAAGTTAGTTTATGTAAATGATTCAAAATCTCTTCAGAAAAAAAAGTCAATCCTCATCTTGCAAATGATGAAATGTCAGCAGATTTTCTTACAGAAGTAGATATTAAGGAAATGAAACCACCGACATTGCAGAGCGAAAAGGTGAGAGCAGCAATCCTGTACTAATGAGCCTAATCTAATCAAAGCCTCTTCTATTCCATTCCAACTTATTTACTCTGCGCTTTGAATTAAGCAGTTGTGTCTATATGGCTAATTGCAGGTTTGATTCTCCAATTTGCTCTTTAATCAGATTGCATTAGAGGTAAATATTTATCTCCCCAAAGCAGTAGACTTTATGGTTGGAAAGAAACAAAAGCTAATCTTTTGCATTCTCCAGGTAGACTACATCCTGATTCAGAACAGAAATAAGTTGAGCCCCAAGAATCAACTACATATTTTGTCAGTTTGAGAAAACTTTAGTTGCAAATGGAATTGATAATTTCTGCATACAATACTTTTCATCACAGCTGACTGCTTATTGTTTCATTAATTTTGTAATAAGAATAAGTGGACAATAAAAATGTTTTCTAACTGCAACGCCTCATTATAACTACCATATAGCAATATAATGTAGGGGCCTGCTCAGTGAAGTGGCAGTTAAGTTCGCCCGCTCCACTTTGGCGGCCCTGGGTTTGCCGATTTGGATCCCAGGTGTGGACCTACACACTGCTTATCAAGCCATGCTGTGGCAGGCAGCCCACATATAAAATGGAGGGAGATGGGCACAGATGTTAGCTCAGGGCCAATCTTCTCAGGCAAAAAGAGAAGGATTGGAGGCAGATGTCAGCTCAAGGCTAATCTTCCTCAAAAAAAACAAAACAAAACAGTCTAATGTGGTGATAATGAGCTGACCGTGGGGAGCCAGAACGTCCAGGTTTGAATCTCAGTTCTGTTACTTATTAGGTGCATGACTCTGGGCAGGTGATGTGAACTCTTTGTGACTCACCTTCTTCAACTTTAAATCTGGGATAACAATAATAGTACAACCTCAAGGCATTGATTAAAACATGTAAAATACCTTGAACAATACTAAATGTTAGTTATTATTGATGTTATTATACAAAAGCCCCATTACTTGTAAAATTGAAGAGAAATGTGAATAGGAATAATCATTGATTTATATTCCAACTTGTATTCACAGTGTCAGGAACTGCGTCAGTCACTGGAGGAACACTGGGGGACAGAAGAGAGGCAGGCTGGGGCTCATGGAACATACCGGCTAGGCAATAACAATTTAAAAACACACACACACATACATTATGACAAATAGCATATGAAAGAAAGCTACAAGGTATTAATTTATTTATCCATTCATTGACTTATTCAGCAAATATTTTTTTTTCTTTTTTCTTCTTCTCCCCAAAACTCCCCAGTACATAGTTGTACATTCTAGTTGTAGGTCCTTCTGGTCGTGCTATGTGGGATGTTGCCTCGGCATGGCCTGATGAGCATTGCCAAGTCTGCACCCCGGATCTGAACCAGTGAAACCTTGGGCCACCGAAGCCAACTTAACCAGTTAAGCACACCAACTTAACCACCCAGCCACGGGGCTGACCCCTAGGCAAATATACTTTTAGGACTGACTATATGTCACATCCAGAAAATACAAACAGTGATCAAGATATATAAGGTCCTACTTTAAAATATTGTGAATGGAAAAAGAAGGTAACAAGTGCTGCGTGGGACATAGAGTTCTGGTATACCCTCTTCTCATAGCCTGAAGAAATCAAACTTGATCTAGTCTTCCATGTCATTTCTGTTTTAAAACCTAGGAAACCATCATTATCCTTTTTCTGTATAAATCTTTAATTATAGAACTCTGGAGAGCTTCTAGGGTAAGAGTTTATAAACTCTTAGAAATCGTCAGCTTTTGGTGAAAACATTGGAAGTCACTTGATCACTTAAGCCAGTGTCAGACCCAGGGTACGTGGTCAAAATCTAACAGTAGAAATAGAGCTAGTAAAGTGAAAATTATTTATATTATTATTTGTATCATTACAAAAGTCAATCTTGGATCAAAAAAGGCTAAACAATTGTTGTGATTTTTTTCCCTCTAAATATTGTAGTTCCTAGAAATTTCCACGGAAGTTCCCACTAATTATGTTATTTCCAAATATCATACATTTTGCTAAAAGAGAAGCTGTCATCCACCTACAATATCACCCAAGGAGTGCCAAGACACACATCTAAATAAAAATAACTTTCATTGACTACTTCAGTGGCATTTGATATTCTTAACACCACTTAAAGTTTTTCGTTTGTTTCGTTCTGCATTTTCATTGGGTAAGGTTTCTATCCTCTAGAGAACTGCATCCTCTTACTTGAATTGTCCATATCATGTAATACAACTGACCACGTCATCCTTGAACACTTTCTTCTGCTTTCCTGGCTTTCCTCTGGCTTCTTTCACTTTCCTGTATTGATTTCAGCTCCTGTCTCTGATTTCTTAACACTAGAGTTGCTGTAAGTCAGTGCTGGCGCACTTCGTACTCCATCTCTATGTGAGCTCATCTAGTCCCACTGATCATTATACCATCTCGATGGTGATGAGTCTTAGATGCGCAAGTCTGGGGCTTGGAATACAGCTGTGAGAGGGAGATATAGGTGTAACTCCCAGCTTGACATCTCTGTTTTCATGTTTCACAGCCATCTCAAATGTAACACATCCCAAACTGATCCTCTGAGCTCCCCAAATCCACTCAACTTATAATTTGTTTCCCATTTCAATAAATGACAACTCAATCCAACCATGTCAGAAAGATGATACATTCTCTGTCTTGTCAGAAACAGGACATTTATCCTCTATTCCTTCTTTTCCATTATCCCTCACATCCAATTTTGTCAATTTTAACTCCATAATTTATTTCCATATCCTAAATCCCTTTACTCCAATCTAGTTCCCCTTGTCACCAACTCACTGGGTAAGGTTTAAGCTGCACAGTCTAAGCTGCCCCCATCTCTTTTGCGGAATTCTTACTTCTTCTAGCTCATTCTCCATAGAGTTACCAAAGTAGCCATTTTTTTAAAGTGATTTTAATTATGTTAACTCCATACTTAAAATCCTTCACACAGGACATAAATTCAGTCCTTCAGTTCATGAAATGATCTGGCTCCTTCTTCTCTGCCTCCTGCCTGCTTTTTAACTGCTCACTAAGTTCCACTCACACTAGGTTTTCATCTCTTCCTCAAATTTGCCCATTCCTGGAATTGATATTCCCCCACATTTTAGCTAACTGCTACTTATCTGTCAGATCCACCCATCGGGGAAAGCATTCTGAACTATATACATAGGTTCTTCCTGTTAGAGACCCTGTTAGACCTCTCATGAAAGTCATTATTTCTTCCTTCAGAGAATTTAACATAAATAACCGTTATATATTTATCCATGTATGCCTCAGTAGTCTACCGCCCCTACGAGACTGTGAGTTCTGCGAAGGCAGGGGTGGTTATTTGTTTCTCGTTGAATCCAAGCAACTATGAAGGCATTTCACCCATGGTAGAAACTCCATAAATGCATGCTTGATAAATGATGAGTGGGTTAAAAGTAAATTCGTAATGAGTTTATCTAACTAACCAGCTGGAAATCATGAGCAGCCCAGAGAAAGACCTTCAAGAGGTACGAAGGGAGGAAGAGGTGAGCCCAGGCTGGAAGATTAACACCAACTCAAGGAAGTAAATAAGTCCCAGTGCCCGTGGCTTGTGCGATGAAGGTGAGAGACAATGGAAAGGAGACAGGAAAGTATGCTGAAAGCAATCTGCACTTTTTTTCTCTTACCCCCGTCCCCTCCCATCCCCTTCTAATTTACCCCTGACAATTCAGCTCTATGAAACACAGGGGAAAAAAGAGACATTTTTGAAGTGAGTTGTTTGTTCTCCAGATAGCTATTACATAATCACATATGAGAACATATTATTTTTTGCTGCAGTCCTCTGTAGATTTAAGAATAAGAAACTGTACAGTGTTTCAGGAATTGTTCACTTAAGGTGTGCTGTTGGAAAGACGAGACTCCTCATTGTTAGATTCATATTCATCGCAGACCCCGCTGGGATTCTAATGCAGTGCCGTTTATCTCAGGATCTCCTGTGGAATTTGTGTAATCTCTTAAATCATCAGGTAATAGTGTTTATAATTCTAAGACATAAAGTGTTCCCACGAAAGGGAAGATTTCTCAAAGACTAATTCTGCTGAAGTGATCTTAACAGTTTAGTGACAATTTTTTGTGGAGAATTTTGTTCTTCCAAATCTTTTAGACTAAAACTAAATTTTAGAACTGGACCAAGTCTTGAAGAGGATTTAATTTGATTCTTTCATTTTATAGATGAAGAAATGAAGTCTAGAGATATGAAGAGGCAGAATCAGCACAGAAGCAGGATGAGAATCAACATGTCCTGCCTGAAATTGAGGATTATTCAATTGTGTATAGAATGCCAAAAGGATATCACTACAATTTATTTCAGTAAATCCAATATTCCTTGAAAATGTTCATGAGTGGCTAATATATCTAATAAATATGTAGGGTATCACTTTATTATGTTTTAGAATCCCACTCTAATTATAATAATATATATCATCAAATATTTATTGAACACCCACCATGCTTAGGAAATTGTGCTAGGTTTGGTAATTATATCGTATTATAAGTTATAAGTGTCCTAGGAATGGTGATTATACTGTAAATTAAAAATAGAATTAAAGTCTTTAGAAAGTAAAGTATGGTTTCAAATTATTTAGAGTTTTTAAAATAAATCATGAATGAGATAAAGGAAAACATTTAAGATGTTAATTGGTTGCAGAAACATCTTTTTTGTTTTGTTTTCATTCCTTCTGCATCATTTCCAACTCTTTTAGTGTCGCCTCATTTGAGTCATGTACACAGTAGGAACTTGATAAATATGTAATGATAATGATAATATTAAACCTGAGGATTCAGGGTTGAGGCAGGGAGACAGTAGACTGTTTGTACTAATACATTGTTATTGTTGTCTGTACTTATGGATCCCAACAGGAACATGAAAAAGACCATCATTCAGTGACTAATCCAGGACATAATAAATCACAGCAAAGACATGTAAATTCATCTTCAGGAAAAAAAGACAATCAAGTAAGACTTGTTTGTAACTGAATAGCATATATTATAATAGCTAAAGGGAAAGAGTATCATTCAGAGGGTTGGACTGCCTTAGGAACCTAGAAAAAAGTAAAGTTCTGGGCCAACCCCAGTGGCCTAGTGGTTAGCTTCAGCACATTCTGCTTCGAGGGCCCAGGTTCGATTCCCAGGTGCAGACCTACACTGCTCTATTAGTGGCCATGCTGTGCTGGCAGCCCACATACTGAAAAGCAGAGGGAGATTGACATGGATATAACTCTGTGGGAATCTTCTTCAGTAGAAAAAAAAAGAGTGGAATTCCAAGGAAAATATTGACAGTGTCCATCTAAGTGCTTTCAAGGGAAGAAGAAATCTTAGCTGATAAATTCAGTTATTTTGACTCTATTGGGGACATTTAGGCTTCCTATTCGTATCGAGCAAAGTTCAGATCTCGTCTCTACCACTTCTAGTAAAAGCTCGGGCAAAGTACTGCATTTATGAGTTTAATTTCTCTTATCTGTGAAATTGAGCTAATAATGGCTATAGTAATCAAGTTTATTGTGAGGATTAAATGAGATATCATGATATAATCTACCTACCACTGAGGATTTATTATGTGCCTGACACTATTCTAAGCACTTTACATGTATACTCTTATTTAATGCCTATAAAAACCCTATAAGTTGAATTCTATTAAAGTAAGTAAAATAAAATGCTGTTCAATAACTTTGTACCCTGCTTGTCTAAGAAATAGCAAAAAACACACTCAAAACCAGATTATTGGACCTTAGAGCCCATTCTCTTAATCTCCATTCATACTGCTGACCTTGAGTATCATGGTCGCATGTATCTTGAGTCACATGGCTAACAGGCAATAACTAGTAACTATTGGTAATATTAATGATATTAGAAATAAAAAACAAGCTGTTTTAATCAGATCCACTACTTATTCAACACATCCAGCTGGTTTCTTTGGTTCTGATCCTTGCTCGCTCAAGACGATTTAGTGACTGAGATTTAAATTTCCAAATAATCTTCTTCCAACAAGAGAATCGCTAATCATGCAGACATTGGCACTCCAGGCCGCTTGATATTGTTTTGTAAATAGTCATTGGCAAATCATTGGAAGTTTATCAGCCAGCTTTCCTTTGTGGTCACTTTGTACACTTTTCTTCCTCAGATTTCTACAATAATTTGAATTTCTCTCTCAATTATTTATAACACAATTTTCATATCTTTATACTTCCAACATCTTTAAAGCAAAAGCTTAATTTATTTTCTCTTTTAGATAGAAAGCTAATTGAGGACAAAAATGCCCAATTTAATATATTAAGCAGACACAATAATAAAATATATTCTTTCTACCACCCCATTCTCTTGCTTAAACTTGAAATGTTGCAATTAACATTCGGTCTGGCTAAATTTACTATTCATGTATTGGGGGAAAAATCTCATTAGTAAAACTCAAGATAATTTTCCTATAGCATAAAATGAAAACAAGATTATTTGGGATTCTGAGGAACTAAAACAAAATGAATAACCAAATCAAAAAAATAACTTTGCATAGCAGTTTATGATTATATTATCTTATTCAATTTAAACTACATAATCATGGAAAGTCAGTATTTTACAAGTGGTATGTAATATGTATTTTATATCTCTCATTGTTACAATTAACCTTAAGATATAATCACTTTTTGGAGAAAATCTACTTTTCAAAATCATAATATTGTTAACTGGCTTAAGAAATCATAAGCATTTCAAGCTATACAAAATGTTTCCCTAATCCAGTGGTTTTCAAAATGTGGTTTTCAGATGGTACCAGTATTTTCTGGGAATTTACTAGAAATGCAAATTCTCAGGCCTGGCATTGGCCTGTGATGTGCTGGTAAACTGGCTTTCTGAAAATAAATTAGGTAATTTACAGCATTTGCTGATTTTTATAAGGTAAAGATTTCCGACATGGCCAATTTCAAGCTACCTACTTTACTTCCTCCAACATGGTGTGTGGAAAGGATGCATAATCAGAGTTTGCAAGCCCATTAAGAGCTGGCTTCAGTAGTGGTTGGAATGTGTGTATGTTGGGGTGAAAGGTGGTAGTTAGGATGGAGGAGAGATGGGGTAGGAAGTTATGGTGCTATGTCCAGCAGAAAGGAGAGAGAGTACGAAGGAAGTCCTGACGTGAGGAAGAGCATCCCTTATTTCTCACCAGTTAAATATAATTTCTGCAATGAAGCCCACTGTTCTCCCAAACTAGTGGAGTCACCTAGTTAGACAGCCCGGAGCACCCTTCACACTTCCAATGGAACACCTTCCCAGTGGTAATTAATTATTTATGCAAAAACTTAGCTAATATATTTTCCACCACTGTCCTGTTCCCTAACTGTACCATTTCTCCTGAACCTACATATGTGCCCAGTATGTAATAGGGACTCAATAAATATTTGTTCACCATCATGTTTAACGTACCAACATCATAATTGTACAACAATTGATATTAGAAAATACAGTATAGAAATTGTGTATTGTAATATATAATATACTAAGCACAAAGCCACAATTATTCTGTTTTACATTTAACATAATTGTTTTAATATATTCCAAAGCAATTTGGGGACATTTTTGGTTCAATTTCAAGGATGCATGTTTTTAAAATTAACTTTACCTTACTTTGCATATTTCTTTTTAGGCCATTTTAGATATAGAAATATATTACACATACACTCTTTGGAATATTCAAAGATTAATTTCTGTTAAAGAATATTCACAGTGGGCCAGCCCTGTGTGGCGGAGTGGTTAAGTTTGCGCACTTTGCTTTGGCGGCCAGGGCTTTCGCCCGGTTCGGATCCTGGGTGTGGCCATGGTACTGCTCATTAGACCATGGTGAGCCGGCATCCCACATGCCACAACTAGAAGGACCCACAACTAAAAATATACAACTACACTGGGGGGATTTGGAGAGAAAAACAGAAAGCAAGGAGGAAAAAAAGAAGATTGGCAACAGTTGTTAGCTCTGGTGCCAATCTTTGGAAAAAAAAAAAGATTCACAAACCTATAAAATGTCAATGAATTTAATTAAATTTGCATTCAGATTTATTTATACATTTTCCTGTCTGGAGGAAACATCTTTTAGACATACTCTAATGTCAGAAAAAATTTATAGAATCCATAATATTTAATAACTTTAATACTGAGTAACAAAAAAATTAATTTGCGTATATGCGTGTGTGTGTATGTATACAACACATACATGCATGTGTGCATGTATATTTGTATATGTGTATACAAAAGGATGCTTGTGTGTGCATATACGTAGATATATATATACACATTATTATTATTAGGACAATAGGAAAACAAAAATGAAGTTCATGTTGCATTTGTGACCTCCCTGTTTTGAACACTAGAAATGCTGCTAACAAAATCATTAGAAGGTGTTTTCTTGGCTCTGAAACAAGTCAGCTTGAAGTTCTAAGGCTACAAAACACTGGAGCAGTGACATGCCTACTAAACAAAAACTAGCTATGTTTTTTACACAACAAAATTAAAAAATACAGCATCATCATTTCCCCTGACTTGACCCTGTTTTGATAGTGCATATCCAGTCTACAACTCAGTGTCCTCGGCAGCTTCCCTTATCACTTTGCTCCTTAAAAATGTGTTTTGAGGAATCTCTACATTAGAAAGAAGATTTTTCAGAATAATTACCTACTTGCCACCTAATGACTCTTTGAAATTTTCAAAGAAGCCTGCATGACTCCCATTTATTTATTTATTTTTTATTTCACTAATTTTAGCTTTATATTTATTAATTCCCTGCTTATATTTTCTTTTTTTATTTATATATATATTTTTAAATTGAGACTCATAATAGTTTACATCATTGTGAAATTTCAGTTGTACCTTATTTCTTGTCTCTCACCACATAAGTGTTCCCCTTCACCCCCTGTGCCTACCCCCAGCTCCCTTCCCCTGGTAACCACTGAACTGTTTTCTTTGTCCATGTGTTTGTTTATATTCCACATATGAGTGAAATCATATGGTGTTTGTCATTGTCAGGCTGGCTTATTTAGCTTAGCATAATACCTTCCAGGTCCATCCATCTTGTTGCAAATGGGATGATTTTGTCTTTTTTATGGCTGAGTAGTATTCCATTGTATACATACACCAAATGTTCTTTATCCAATCATAGGTCTATGGGCACTTGGATTGCTTCTAAATCTTGGCTATTGTGAATACTGCTGTAATGAACATAGGGGTTCATATGTTACTTTGGATTGTTGACTTCAAGTTGTTTGGGTAGACACCCAGTAGTGGGATAGCTGAGTCATATGGTATTTCTATTTTTAGTTTTTTGAGGAATCTCCATACTGTTTTCCATAGTGGCTGCACCAGTTTGCATTCCCACCAGCAGTGTATGAGGGTTCCCTTTTCTCTACATCCTCTCTAACATTTGTTGTTTTTGGTCTTGTTAATTACAGCCATTCTGACTGGTTTAAGGTGATATCTCATTATAGTTTCGATTTGCATTTCCCTAATCATTAGTGATGTTGAGCATCTTTTCATGTGCTTGTTGGCCCTCTGTATATCTTCCCTTGAAAAGTGTCTCTTCATATTTGCTGCCCATTTTTTGATCATGTTGTTCGTTTGTTTTATTTTTTGAGTTGTGTGAGTTCTTTATATACTTTGGATATCAACCCCTTGTCTGATACATGATTTGCAAATATTTCCTCCCGTCTGGTGGGTTGTCTTACCATTTTGTGGATGGTTTCCTTTGCTGCAAAAATCCTCAACAAAATATTGGCAAACCAAATACAGCAAAACGTTAAAAGAATCATACACCACGATCAAGTGGGATTCATTCCAGGGATGCAGGGATGGTTCAACATCCACAAATAAATCAATGTGATACACCACGTTAACTAAATGATGAATAAAAATAACATGATCATCTTAATAGGTTCAGAGAAAAAATTTGACAAGATCCAACAGCCACTTACGATAAAAACTCTCAATAAAATGGGTATTGAACAAAAAAACCTCAACATAATAAAGGCCATATATGACAAATTCTTAGCCTACATCATACTTAACAGTGAAAAACTGAAAGCCATCCCTCTGAGAACAGGAACAAAACAAGGGTGCCCACTCTCACCGTTCCTATTCAACATATTACTGAAGGTATTGGCCAGAGCAATTAGGCAAGAAAAAGAAATAAAAGGAATGCAAATTGGAAAGAAAGAAGTGAAACTTTCACCATTTGCAGATGATATGATTCTATATATAGAAAATCCTAAAGAATCCACCAGAAAACTACTAGAAATAATCAACAACCATAGCAAAGTTTCAGGGTACAAAATCAATTGTATGACTCCTGTTTAAAAGGTGTTTGTTAAGAGTTTTTGATCAATTACAATTTAGATAAGTAAGCAATATTTTCAAGCGACAGCTCCAATCCTGTGTGTTATTTAATTGGCTGCTTTCAGAGGGCAGCTGTTCATCTGGCAATCATCTCCCCTAGGATTCACTGTGATATCACTAGGAATTGTTTCAGAAAACAAATCTTGGTTTCTAGTAGGAAACATAGCCAAAACTTATGGCATTCTTTAAAATAGAAGGAAAAAGAAATCCCAAAGCATTAGGATATACCTGGTTTTGCAGAAATTTTAAATATCATCTTTCTTTAAGAAATTTAATAATATTGATTAGAGCACATCCTTGAAGAAGTGAGAATATCTTAGTATTGATTTGGGAGACTTAGGCTATGAAATATATTAATGAAAATGGGGGAAAAAACAGTAATCAAAGAGAATACTATTTAAATTTAATTTCTCGATAGGAACTAAATTTATTGGACTAGGACTAATAAGCACTATGGAATCTGTTCTTAGAGACAAAAGGATGGATATATAACAATAAATTGGAAAGTAATCTTCTTTAGATTAAATGTTTAAGCTATTACTGCCTGGAAAAAATATAACAAAATAATTGTTAAAGATACACTGAATATAATCTAAAATACCATTTCTTGCAATGACTAATGAATGAGAAAATAATAATCAGTCTTTTGTGAAGAATATTTCTACTTATGAGGGAGCTGTTAATAATAAATTTGTGTATATATGTGTGTGTGAAAGGGAATTCTGTTTTTTTTCCTATTTGTAACACCAATGTTTTTTCACATATTCATTATTGTGACAACAGGTTGAATTTGCAATTCATCATCTGCCTAAATAGCATTAACCTTCACATCACCTCATAATATCACTGTTCTGCTTTGTCTGATACTTGAACCTCTCTAATATAAGCTAGGAACAAAGTACATTGTCCTTTCTATTAGGCACACGTCATTCCAATCTAGAAGCCAATAAAAATAAAGTATCACATCAAGATGGACATTAACATCTGAAATTATTTTCATTAAAATTCATTAAACATTTCTAAAACTAATCAGAGAAAAGTGAACCAGCTTGCAGATAATCTTAGCCAGAATAGATTTTAATTAATATACTCTAATGATAATAATAAATTTGTATGGCACCTTATAGTTTACAAAATTATATTCACATATATCCTTTATATATTTGAAGTGAACCTACGTAACATCATCTTCTATTCCCATTGTCAAAATAATCTCCATACTGATAAATCTATTGGTCACTTCTCAGTTCTCATCTTATTTAACCCCTATACAGCACTGACACAGTTGATCATTCTTTCCCTCTTGAAAATTTTAATTAGCCTAGTTTTCCTCCTACCTTTTAGACAGCTCCTTCTTATCTCTTTTACTGTTCTTCTTTATCTTCCAACTTCCTAATTTGGAATTCCCTGGTGCTGAGATATGAACTTTTTCTCTCTTTTACCTACAGTCACTCTTTAGATAATTTTATACTGTTTTCTGGTTTTAAACAGCACCTAAATATTGATGATTCCCAAATTTGTAGCCCCTGCTTGGATTACACCCACTAATTGCAGGCCCCTATATCCACTCCCTACTTGACGTTACTCCTTAGAGGTTTAATGGGCCTCTCAAATGTTATGTGTCCAAATCTAGATTCCCGATGATCTCTCCCAAACCAAGTTACGCACCAGTCCTTTCCATCTGTTAACAGCAACACCATTCTTCCAGTTGCTCAGATCATGATCATCGGTAGCATACTGGAAAACCATCTGTCTCTTGTTGGATCACCTTCAGGAAATAATCCAAATGATGACTACTTTTCAACGCCTCTTTTACTACCACCCTAATCCAAGCTAAATCGTCATCTCTCACCTAGATTATTCAATTACTGATGTCCTGCTTTAGTCCTACCCTCTTGCTGATAGTCTAATCTCAACCTAGAAGCCAGAGAAATCCTATTAAGATGATGGCCCTCTCATTTAATTTCTCTGTATCTAACACCGCAAAGGCCGTTCATCTAATTCAAAGTTCTCACTAATACCTGGAAAGCCCTAGATGACCAAGCCTCTGTTACCTTCTGACTTCAACTCTTTGTTGCTCTGTTCCTCATCTTTCTGCATCTGTCACCCAGAGCTCTTTGGTGTTCCTCCAATGGGCCAGGAACATTCCTGCCCCAGGACCTTGATTTGAACTTTTTGTTCTCTTTGCTTGGGCTTCCTCCAGACAATCATATGTCTGGCTCCCTTACTTCCTTCATGTCTTTTCTCAAGCGTTCTTTTCAGTCATGCCATCAGAGTCCACTCAATCTAAAATTACATACACACATACACACATCCCCAACATTTCATACTTTTTCCTATTTACTTGTCAATGGTTTGTTCCTTCCCCTTGAACACAAATCCATAAAGGTAGCATTTTATTGGCTGTTGTGTACCCCAACATGTCCACAGCACTTAGAATAGTCTAAGTACATGTAGGTACTTAACAAATATTTATTTAATGCGTACATGAGCAGAATTAGAGTTATTTACACACTGTACATGTTTCAAAAATGGCAAAATCAAAGTTATAATGAATATATATTGACCAGTTTATTGGCATACAATATTCTAATAAGTTTATATTTTAATAATTCTTAAGGAACACTAAAAAGTTTTAGAAAATAGAAAGATACAAGCCTTATTAAAAATATGTTGAAGATGAGTGTAAGATAGTGGTAAAGGGCAACATTTTGCTTGCATTTTCTTTTACTTTCTCTTCCTTTAATTTCTAAGTACTTTCAAGAAAGTAGTATGAACACTATGGTCCCAGGGCCTCAGACAGCTCCTGACGCATGGTAGGCATTCAATATTTATTGAATTATATTTCTACTCATACTGGCAACCCATAAAAAATCACAGCTACGAAAATGAGATATGTGAGAAGAAGTGAGGCTGTCACCTATTTCAATATGGGCACCCAGAGGAGTGAAGCACATTATGGAAAAATTTTCTAAGAGAATACTACCACATGAAAGAAGGAGGGGCAGATATTTAGTTTGGGGAAAAATAGGACTTGCTATAAGTGATTGAATACTATATAGGGAATAAGGGGATATAAAAAGAACATATTTAAAGGAGGGATGAGGCTCTTACGAGAAAGGATATTTATTTCATGGAAAGTCCATATAGTTGAAAAAGTAAAAAAATACGCCGTGCTACCTACACCATACAAATGTCTGGGTCTGAAAGGCAGAATGGTGCAAAGTTGCTTAATTTTTCACATGACATCTATTCTTTCCTACCCACAAAACGCAGAAAGGAAGAAACTTCAAAAGCCAATACGTTCAAGTTGTACAGCGGCAGCATGAAACATACACGGTGAAAGAAATATTACAGGCAAGGTTCTGTCAGTAGTTCACCCATGGGCGGCTGCACTGTGTACCTTCATCAAGACACCTGCATACTTTAATAAAGATGACATTGGCACCTCATGGAGAGCACCACAGGAAACCCTCGCATTTCATTAGTGAGAGATTTGTGTGTGTCTTATGCTCTCCACAGTTTCCCAGGTCCACAATGGTCCCACACACTATGGTCTGTTGGCTTCTGGCAATCCAGGAACTTCCACAGCTATTTGTACTCTGATTGTTAGTAAAGTCTTCAGCATACCTTTCCATCATGTAGAATTTGTGACTCATTCCTGATATTCAACTACCCTGAAGGACACGGGATTGGAAATATCACACTCAAAGAACTACTTGTTTATTTCTGTCATAAGACTAATTCTTAGTTCATTTGAGTTTGGTACATTAATATTAATATGTACGTATATACAATCATGCACCGCATAATGTTTCCATCAATGACCAACCACATATACCATGGTGGTTCTATAAGATTAGTACCATATAGCCTAGGCGTGTAGTAGGCTATAACATTCTAGGTTTGTGTCTGATGTTTGCACATACCACGAAGTCACCTAATGACACGTTTCTCAGAATGTATCCCTGTTATGTGACCTGACAATATATGTATGTATATAATATTCATGTATAAATATAACATTAATCAATATTATTATTAGAACAATTTGCTTGTAGTGATTTCTAAATACCACCACTGACTATTGTACATATTTCACATTTACCAAAATTCTAAGCTGTTCTTAAATACACATTGTGCTACATAAATGCTTTTCTAATGGACTGGTTTTTCAAGAATCATTAATAGTATCAGGTTGTCTCCATAGTAGAAATTTCAAATGCTTCATCAAATACCTATTCGCATATTTTCCAAATTTCTCAGCAGGAAACTGAAAATGTGGTATTTCCTACAACAATCCTTTTCCTTCGCTCATATTAACATTGCACTTAAAGATACCTTATGCATAGTGTGGTCTTGAAAGAAGCTAGTCCTGAGATGTTTACAGGGTCTGAGAGGTAGAATTTAGAAGGTTGTATAAGACGAGCAAAACTGCCACCTCCATTAGAAATACAACCAGAGAGCATTGTAACCAGAAAAATGCTAAGAGAGCAACAAGCATAGCTGCTGATGCTTCCATCAGGGACACAGATAAGAAAACCCAATGAAACTGACCAAGAATGGGTTGCAATGCAGGCCTGCCATGTGTAGACTGCATGAGGACAATGGCTTTATCTGTGACATTCTCCTTTGTGACTCCAGCTCGAGCACTGAGTAAGCACACAATCAGTGTTTGCTGATTGAGGAATGGACAAATGAACAGTTCCCTCCACACTCTCATCATTCCTCCCATTTATTAAGCCCCTATTGTGTACTAGACTCTAGGCCAGTTGCCTTATATACTTGAACTCCGCTTTTGCAGATGCGGTAACCACTCAAGAGATGAGGAAACCATGATTCAGAGAGCTTAAACATGTGCACACATATTAAATAGCAGAACTCAATGAACTTAGGAACATTAGTATTTTCCCAATAATTTCAGAGTGTTTTCCTCTGCTCTTGCTATGTGAACACATCAAAAATAAGCTGCAGTACGGAGACTCTGTATAAGCTTTCCCAAGTTGAGGCAGGGCAATCGTAAATTTTATTTGAGAAAAGTTTTGTTAGTTTCAACCTCAATAGCTCATCTCAGGGAATATTGCAGGAATATGTGATATTTCTAAAACGTACACACTTGGATGGCAAGGGGACATTAAAACAATGCGTAATGATATACCCTACCAGTAAGTGCTGTTGATCTCTACCTTCTCTACTGGGATAGTGCTATCTTCTCTGAAAATATTTAGGGTGCATTTTATGTATCTGCTCATGGTGCAGTCTGCCCTGGTCTTTCATAAGTTCTATAATGACAGAATCATAATTTTATTCATAGTTTCTTTCTCATTTATAGCCATTTAAAAGGGTATAATTTAAGCCACATTACTTATTCAAATATTTAACACAATATTTCCACTGGTATATGAATAGAAACAGATATTTTAAAACTTCTCACTGCTTTATACCTAGAATAGCAATTTGGCAGAATTCTAAATGTTAGTCTGAAGATTATTTACTGAAAAAAACCTTTAAAAATAGACAATTTGATTGAAAACTGACTTATTTACCACAATAAAGATAATTCATTTAAATTTTCACTTATTAATAGGCTTGATGCTCTAGAATATGGGTCCAGTTCATTAAAAATAGAACCTAAAGTGACTTTTCATTCCAGCCCAGTGACCACACAGCCTCTTCACTATTATTCGTTTATCACTGAATTATTGAGCCCAATGCTTCTTGTAGGTCACTTTAAAGAAATGGAAATAAACATCCAAAGAGTCACAGTTGCCAGGAGCTATAAAAAGTAAGACTCTTTTTTGTTTTAATATCCTGTAAGCATATTATTGGTAGCATTTCTAAATTAGCTTTCTGTGGGTTAGTGCTTTTCCACAGTTTTTTGAAAGGTAAATTTTGGGAACAGTCTTTGTACATATCTCCCACTGTGAACACTGGTTTGCCAGGTCATTGTAATTATTTCATTTTTTAAAGAGCGACTCTTTTAGTATAATAGGTTTGACATTAATGAAATTAAAGGTTGTGACTGAGTAACTGTAATGGTCTAACATTTTCAAAATAAACATTCTTCTTTTGTCTCCAAGTTTATTTTCTATCATTACTTTAGCTAAGACTTGACAAACATATTTCACTGGAAGGCCATTATCTGTTCATAATGTGTGATTCTATTAAGAACAATACCTAGTTAATTTACAAGAGGTTTCCTTCAAAAAATAAACAAAAAGTTAAGCATTCAGTGGAAGCTAGAAGGGAAGAAATCATTTTTATGTCTCATTTGAAAATGACTTTATTAAAAACATGTCATCCCAGGCTGGCCCAGCGGTGCAGTTGTTGGGTTTGTGCACTCTGATTCAGCAGCTTGGGGCTTGTGGTTTGGATCCCAGGCATGGACCTGCTCACCACTCCTCAGGTCATGCTGTGGCAGCAGTCCACATACAGAATGGAGTAGGACTGGCACAGATGTTAGCTCAGGGACAATCTTTCTCACCAAAACAAAATAAAATAAATTAAAAGTCTTCCTTCAAAGAAAGAAAATTGATTAAATAAACAGCATAAGTCAAGACATTTGACTTATTATTTTTTGCTTTTTAGAAAACATATGATGCTATTGTTTTATAATTCTCTTTCTACTTCTCTAAGTGTATATACAGGCATATACTGAAGTACATATGTATATATAGAGCAATATTATACTTATCTGAAGACATCAAACCATGATATAATTCATAGAACCGTAGTTCTCTTGAAAAGAATCATTTCACTGGGTTTAATTTAATCATGCTATTAAAACTTCTCTAAAATGTATTCTACTCCTCTAATTATTAAATAGAATATACAGAATATGACCTAACGTTTTATGTTGCTAATTCAAGGCCGTCTTTTATGGATATCACTTACTCTGCTGTAATAAAACAGCGTCTTCAGGGGCTTGAGTAGTGTGGGGCCACATTAACGACCTGGAGCATTCATTAACTATTTGCCTTCATTTCTTGTTCTTCCATATTCTCCCCTTACCTGAAATTATCATTTTTCAGTACAACTGCTTTTCTACGTTACTTTACATTCAAGGATCTAGATTAGTCAGCCCTCAAATATGAAATAAGCGTGAGCTTTGGGACAGACTTTTTCCTATCTGCTGCTGAAATTTTAATTTCTCAGTTTAGAGTAAAACACCACTACTCAACTGAAATATAAAAGGCTGTTTATAGAATATTATCTTTATTTAATAGGAGGCTGCACTTAGCCACAGATGCAGCCTCAGGCATCTACCCTCCAGCAGTATCTTGCACACATCTGGCAGCCCCCACTTTGAGAAGATGGACACAGACTCAAGGTGGAGTTATGTCAGCAGGGGATCCACACCTTAGACTTGTCTTTAATTATGTAGGTCATTGTTCTGTGCTTACATTATTCATTCATTCAATCAATCAACAAATATTTATTATACTTGTACTAGGTTGAGGCACCATAACTGAATCTAGGGTAAATTGAAAAAAATGAATTGCAGACCCGGTCAATTTGATCTTACATATTAGAGATAATGCACTGATGAAGGTATTCTTTGCAGACAGAGGTATCACATAAAGGCTGGAAGTAATAATTTAAGGAGCATATTTTTACTCAGTTTAACAAATATAAGGTTATATTATAAAATTAGGTTGAAATAATAATGATGTATAAAACTCTTAAATATAATTATTTTTTTATATAAAGGCAAAAATTTTCTGAAGGGCCATGCCACTGCCATCACATTTACTTCATTTACATATTTTTGTATTTTTTAATTGAGAAAAGAAGTAAATTGCCTCTTACATAAGGCTGAGTAAGCTTGTCTTAAGAATAGAGAATATTTTATTTTTCTTCAAAAGCTACCCTGTGTTCAAGGGACAGAAATTGTGCAAAATGAAAATGTGTGGAAGAAACCATCCATGACAATTCTCATCTGCTCTCCAGGATCTTTAGGTTTCCAGCCACTGACACACATGCGATTGTCACAACTGGTCTGGATCATAAGGCAGGTAAATTGGCTGGAGTGTGCAGTCACAAGCTTTTGTGGATAATACTCTATTTACATAGAAAAGGGAGAGACGGAAAATTGCCTTTATGAGTCTAATAAATGCACTCTTTCATGCTCTTAAAGAATATAAACATCTATATATACACATACACATATATGAGCGATAATTTTTATGTAAAATAATTTTTCCCTACAATTTATCTACAGAAATATTTAGAAATTGGAAGAGCAAATCACTTCTAGATGGCCAAATTCTATCAACTAAATTATCTGTGTTTAATAAAGGGGAAAAATACAGGTCTTTGTGGCACAAGGTGAGGATTGGGAGATGGACAATGAGTAATAATGTTAATTCCTACCAATAGTCATGTAATTGTGCGCACACAGAACGTACGTACACATACATTCTAAAACTGTAGCTATAGATTATATACTTACATTCGATTTTGAAATGAAATCTATTTTTATGTCCATGTGAAAAAGAATATTCTACAAGCCTTCTACTCTTTATATATACAACTTTTCCTAAAGAAAACAAAGTTGTGAAAAGAATTACAAAGTTGATAATATACTAATTTTTCCTCCTTGACTAGAACGATTTAATGATACTTTTCCTATGTGAAGGAAGAGAGAATCATTTTCAAAATTATGAAAAGAAATTGCCTTGACAAGCTGTTCCCCAGGTCTTTCTGCGATTAACCCCTTCACAGAATACTGCCAAACAATACCTTTCCTCCTTCCCCTGTGAGAACGTTAACTGCACTAGTGCAGGAACACTGTTTTCATCACCGCTCTTTATCATCAGTGACTCAGAAAAAGTACCGGGTTCTTAACGGGCATTGGAAAATCATTTGTAAAATGAATCAAACTATTGTTAGTACTGACAATGGCTAGATATTTTACTTGTAAAATTTGTTTTGGTTTCCTGCTTAAAGACAAATAAATTAGTTCCTAATGGTGGAAGTTTGGGGTATTCTGGCAAGTTGATTAGAATTATTTTTGGAGACACTGGAGTCCTTTCTATGTTCTTCACATCAGCCTTGAAAGCTTCAAATTCGATCTGTGTATGAGGCTTGTACCACCAATAGCCTTGAAGGTTTGCGTATGCTCATATTATACTTATGAGGCTTCTCACAAACAAATTTGTTTGCAAAGATAAAATTATTAAACAGTGCAGAGGAAAATTTTGTTTGACATTTTGTCTACCCAGATTAGGATAATGTAACAGAAAGTTAATATGTTGAGTGGAAGTAGTTTCTATAACTGATGCCAGGTTATTTATTATTTCATAATGATTATCCTTAACTTCATCTAAAGTATAAGCTCATGAATTTGTTATAAGCTCACCTAATTAATAAAACTATACCATAAGGCAATTCAGCAAGCATGCATTCCAATGGAGCCAGGCAAGCACTCCATGAGCGTGAGAACACTAAGGGCTCCATCTTGCACCATGACACGCGAAGCTGAAAGCAGGCATAGCACAGAGTCCTGCTGTAGTCTCTGATAGTTGCTATATCTAGAACCCATGATTGGAAAGGTAAATATGATGTTATGGTATCAATGGGAGCAATCTTTGATGGCTGATTTAAAAATCTATAATCTACGGAGAATCTTTAACTTTATACATGCATTGCTCAGAACATCTTGGATTATCTTAGGCATATTTCTGAGATTCTTACTAAATAAGAGGTGTGTGGCTATATCTACAGTGGCATTTGCCATTGATGCCTTAGATAGTTCATACTACAATGTCACACCAGAATGAATTCTGACTCTGTGTTTACTTTTTCATGAAATTGTTCAAAATACCTAGAATTCATGGATTTCTTTCATATGTAACATCATGTTGAAATTGCAAAATGTTTTCCATTATATCACATCTCTGCCATGCTCTGTGGCTATTAAAGATGACTTCATAGTTTTCTACTTATTTCATAACTTCAATATGGTGTCATTGCTTCAATAAATTTCCATTTCTTCAGTAGCTTAGCATTTTCTCTGAGAAATTTACCAGATCAGAAATGCTAATATCATTTTGTCATTTTTTTTAAAGATTGTCACCTGAGCTAACATCTGTTGCTAATCTCCTCTCTCTTTTTTTTTTCTTCCTTCTTCTCCCCAAAGGCGCCCCCATACATAGTTGTATATTCTAGTTATAGGTCTCTCTGATAGTGCTGTGTGGGATGCCACCTCAGCATGGCCTGATGAGCAGTGCTAGGTCTGTGCCCAGGATCTGAACAGATGAAAACCTGGGCCTTCCAAGTGGAGTGCACAAACTTAACCACTAGGCCACGGAGCCAACTCCACATCTCATTTTTTAAGGGAAAATGACAATCTAGTTTATTTTCCGTTCTGTCCCGATATATTTTTATATATTGCTATAGTACATTTATATCTTGAACCAAAATTCAAGAATTATTTTAATTTTAAGGTAACACAGTCTAAAATATATGAAACAGTAAATAAAACCCATACTTTAAACTTTAAACCTTAATGTTAAAGCACTAGTCATTATAAAAATAAACGGAGGAGTGAGAATGCTGATTGAACTAGTTACCTCTAATTTAATAAGCTCCAAGTTAATTATCAAATCCATGTATTATTAGATTAAAATTTCCTAGTTGAGGCTGTGCCAAAATAGAATGCACTGTAATTTAAATGAGACATTTAAAAATCTCTTCAGTGCTAGGCATGTATATAACTCTTTTCATATCCTCAGTACTGCCTAGTTTTGTATTTTGCACATGGTAGGAGCTTGAAAAAAATACACTAAGGTAATTATAGGTGATGTGATCTGATAGCAATGTCAGAGCCCTTAGTTATTATGATTGTGTTACATAGCATGATTATGTGCGTGTTCTTGAATACATACAGAGAAAAATATTACACAAAAGCAACACTGACATTCTAAGAAGAGACACAAAAATGAAAATGGACCATGAGTATTACTGAAAGAGAATCATTTAATGGAAAATTCCTGTGATGTTATACCCTGAGAAAGCAAAACTTGAGCTATATCGACCCTAATAAGAAATGACAAACCTTGAAAAGCTATCTATAAATTTTCTTTCAAGCAGTATGCTTCTCAGATGAGCAAAATTGTTTTACATTGTTACCAACATCTATAAATGCCAGTTCAATTTCAGAATCCATTGTTTAATTGTAATCATATCAAAGAAGACTCCTTTCTAGAGAGCAAAAGCATTAAAAAAATGAAAAGATTATGTTAATAAAGCAAATGTATCTTGTTGCCATGGTAACTTTGAAACTAAAGTATTCAGAAAAGTCTTTTCTCCCCTATACCATTGTTTTGTGAGGATCTAGCTAGTTGATTACCAGCTCATGGAACCATAATCCTCTAAAATGGTGTCATTTAAAAGGAGGAATATGAGACTTACATGGAACAATAGATCTTATTCTCATGCTTCTGAAAAAAATTCATGGAGACATAGCATGCCAGAAGGTACCCAAACTATTGGGTAGACATGAAGAACCTTGATAAAGCAACGGTTTATTTTTTAAATTACTACATAAAGACATTATTTTATGATAAAACATATTTTGGACTTAAATGCAAAATTCAAAGGCATTCTTCATGAAAAAATGGGAACATCTCATTTGAAATGTTGCCTGTCTCTTGTGTTCTACAAGCCCAGAGACCAGAGTGTAATAACTTATCTTCTATTTTAAGATAGAAGTTTAGGGACTCTCTGAGTACAAAGTAAATATTACCTGTCCCATTTGTGAATTGTAAACACGTGGTTCTTCCTTCTACCATTAATGTCATCGTAAGTCTTATTCTATCATTCTTGGAGATCTGTTGTAATTAGAATAAATTTCAAAGGTTATATCCTTTCAACAGAGCACAAATTTCAGAGGTGAAGGGTTCTCCTGGTTTATCCTTCAAAAAAAATTCCTCAATGAACACTTTTCTATAGAAGAAGGAAATTTGATAACAAGATTCAGACATTTACTAGAGTATTAGAAGTCACTATTGCCTCTGAAAAGTGAACAAACCAAATACATTTTTTTAAATGTCTTCATTTTGAAACTACCCCGGAACATACATAATTTTTTTCCTTCTAATCAATAAAAAAATTGTCATTTTCCTAACAGTAGGCAACTCATGTTTGCTGTTCATTTCCAAAGAATGCTATGCCTTTAAGTTTTAACAAAAACAGTTAACCTCAGAGTACAATTCTTTCAAAGGGCATTTTGTTCTGGGTAAGAATATTGCCAGCAGGTCACCTACTGCCATGTTTGGAGATTTGCATAATAACACAACTAAACACCTGACCCATCTCTGCATGTAGAAATTAATAACAAAGATCTTTCTCCCGTCTAGGTGTCCATTGCCATAGTTACCTCACAAGTTTCTGAAAATATGTTTAAATAAAAGAAGTCACAAGCACTGGGGTAGAAATTAATCATTGACTGGAAAATAAGTTTTCTTGATGAGGTCAGGCTTTTGTTTCTGGGTCAGAATGAAACATTAGACAGTATTCTGATTTGAACAGAACTGATTGCGTCTGGTTGGCGATCTGGCTCCTAGGGTCTCACACAAAGCACTAGCCTCCTTGAGTTGCTGCTTTATGAATTTGTTCTTTCAAGCCCCGTAAAAAAAACTTTCGACAGTTTTCTTTGGATTGGCGAGCGCTGACAGTGAGTCTGTAGTGGGAGTGCAAACTGGGGACCCATCTCATGGGAACAAATGAGTGTGCGGGAGTCTTCCGCGATGGACCATCCCTTTTCAAAGCCAACTAATGAATTCAGGACCTTGGAATACTAATGTAGAAATGAGAGGAGCTAAAGCTATCAATCTTAGCATTATGAAAAATTAGGGACAGGGGAGAAAAATTCAGAACTATTCAATGAGAAAAAGGAGACCTCAGAGAAGAATAGACAACAGGACTAGCATTAAATGTTTCTGAAAGGAAATAGTAAGTGAAATCTCAGTCTTGTTGAGTGTGCAAAGAGATCGGTGTTCTCACGCATGCCCGGCAGGAATGCAAAATGGTAAAAAACCTTCTGCTAAACAATTTTGTGATATGCTATCAAAAACTTTAAAATATTAAAATCTTTTGACCCAATAATGCCGCTTAGAAGAATCTTTCCCAAGGAAATAACCAGAAATTGGTACAAAGAATTATTCACAGTAATGATTGTACCAGGATTATTCATGATAGTAAAAAATTAGAAGTATTATCCCTTAGGTTTTTATAGGTAAGCAAATTACGCTATATCCAAATACAGAATGTTAAAATTACGTAAAATAATTTTAACCGAGAATTACAACATTTAGTAAAAGAGTGGGAATACGTGTGTACATATATCTCATATTTTTTATATAACTGAATATCTATCTAAGAATATTCTTGCTTTATATCAAGACAGGTTGAGGGTCTTAAAGAAGTTTCTTAGAAGTTTCCTCTCAGGTATCTTGAATTCTCAGGATGCCCATTATGCAATATTTCCTGTTCATGAAGTTAAAGAATATTATAACACTGTTTCTGGGGGAGACTAACCATAGGTTAACTACACCTCTTTCATGTGAAGTGTTTGTAAATTTTGATCCTAGGCATTTTGTTTAGGGGTTTTTCTCTTTCCCTCTATGAAATCCCTAATTATTCAGGTGAGGTTGGGCTCTGTGATTCAGGTCTATTAAGATTGCCTGGGGAGAACTCTGTCCTGCAAAGTCTAACAGCATCTGGCTTATAGATGGAGAAGAGAATGGGTAAATACTTTTTGTCAAAACTTTCCTTTTCAAACCCAGGAAAAAGACACCTTAGCAGCTCTTTCAGTCTTGGGCAGCTCCTCTCCTCCCCATCTAGGCCTCATTACCCCCAACAGCAGTGAGCAGTAAGGTGTAGGCTCAGGGCTCAAGACTGCTAAAAGAAGTGATGAGGCTAAATAGCTGAGCTTTGTTTGGGTGCTGCATCTAAATCTGAAACCTATTTCTGTTTCTTGTAGTCCTGAAAGGGATGACATGACGCATTACAATGGAAGAGAGCAAGGTCTATTTAGCTGAGTATTTGGGGTCTTTGAGGTCATGACTGTGAGCTAACTGGCATGAAAAATATTCCAATATTTCCACCACCATACAGCTGTATCTGTAGATGCATTAATTTTCAGCCCTGCTCTTCAGATCTCTTTTGTGGTTTTGTTTTGACTTTATTTCCTTCTTAATTACTTAGCAAAACTTACAAAGAGGAAATGAAACTAAATAAGAGAGAAATGAGGCTTTCCTGTGCTGTAGTCAGACTATATAGAAGGATTATTGCAACGTGAGGGGACAGATTTGGTGGTAGAAACAAGAACTACTAGCTCTGAAACGTGTCAGGGGAATATGATATCAAACAGATATAGGGAGTCGTAGAGTAACAGGAAAGTGGTCAGCTCCGATCACTGATTGTTTCCTATTTTGGCTGTTACCTCTCAAGCACAAGCAGAGATTGGATTTGCTCCCTCAGTGTAGCCAACTCTCTTCCATCACCAAGTTCTGGATCTCACCACTAGTGTCACTATGCATCTGAGGAAAAGCTCCTTCACTGGAAATAGCCATTCACTGATGAATGAGAAAGCAGCAAATAAATCAGAATTTCTCCACTGTACCCATTTAAAACTCTGTTGACTTTTGCCGTAACTTATTGAAGAGGCAATGCATAGAATGAAAGCCTATTATGACTAAATATCCTTATCTGTGAAATAAGGATAGTTATACCTGCTTGGTCAATTTTTACAAGATTTTTAATAAAATAATAAGGGACAGTTTTCAACTTTGCCCTTCAATGACCTGCCTATATTGACCAGTAATTTGGCTACTCTAGGTTCCCATTTTATTATCTAAAAATAAGGATATTTTTCCAAGATATTTTCTTGTATCTTTTCTAAATCTAGTATTCTAAAATGTTACAAACTGGAAAGAGAACATTGTATGGATGAGTGCTGATGGCTAGGTAACTTTTTTTTGCATTTTTTTCACATGGTTCTTGGCCCTTGTAAAATGTAGGCACACCTTGCCTAAATGAAGAGAGTTCCGTCTCTGACATTTATGCTGTTTCCTGGCTAGCAAAACACTAAATTTGTATAAATTGCAAGAAAGCAAATCACAGTGCTTACATAAATTACATAAACATCCAAGACATGCATTATAGAGACATTTGCAAGCTGTTTGTACTTTCGAAATCCAGAAAATTAATTGCCATTCCCACCAAGGTAAATAATGATCCAAAATAGAGGAGGTGGATTTTATTTTTGATGTCTCCTCTGTTGATAATCACAGAGAATTGTGAGATGATAGCTTCCTTTTATATTCAAGCAGCCTCTCAACTCCCCCCTCCTCTAAATACTTTTCATTTAGATATTCATCACTTTGCTGCCACTAGATTCCTTCATTTCTGCCTGGTTCAGTTGTACACGTCTAATTATGGCTCCCACTAATAACTATACCTTTTATTATCTGCAATTCTTAATATTCATGTGTTTCTCTTATGACTACTCTTATTGCATGGTATTTGAAAATGGGCTAAGGACAAGAGGTCTGGAAGGAAAGTACACAATTTCTAGATGTCTCAGTTTTCCACACCTATAAAATGGGCATAAAAATTCTACCTACCTCACAGGACTGGTATAGCAATTAAATAAAATAGTCTATATTGTATTCAATAGGAGCTCAATAAATGTTAGCTAGTTATTATTCTACAACAGAGAGAAGATCAATTCATTAAGTTTGTCATTGAATTTATGTCCCCTCAGAAACACCACTAGGTTGAGGAAGGTAGAGAAGAGTTATTGTGACTCTATGCAAGGGGTTTAGCTCACCAGCTGACTTGCCTCCCTATATCAGGGGTTAGAGGGTCTTCAAGTGTATTCTTTGTTTGATGTCGTTGATATAACATAAACTCCAAAAGGTTATAAAACGATCATATTATAGAACCAATTTTAAAGAATTTTTGTCAGGCTTACATTTGTTTGTTTGTTTGTTTTGGGGTTTTTTTGTTTGTTTGTTTGAGGAAGATTAGCCCTGAGCTAACATTGCTGCCAATCGTCCCGTTTTTTGCTGAGAAAGACTGGCCCTGAGCTAACATCCATGCTGATCTTCCTCTACTTTATATGTGTGATGCCTGCCACAGCATAGCTTGACAATTGGTGTGTAGGTCCACACCCAGGATCTGAACTGGCAAACCCCAGGCCACCAAAGCAGAACCTGTGAACCTAACTGCTGCACCACCGGGCTGGCCCTGGCTTGCATTTTTTAATACAAATAGAATGTTTAGTGTGGGTTCACTAACTTTTAGCTAATTTGACTGCTCACTTTGCTATTAATTTACCCTTGAAAACTCTCATGTTCTATTAAAGATTAGCCTGCAGCCAGCCTTCTCTTCCTCTCATTGAAGAGAAAGTTTTACTTTCCTCCCTTCCCATTTCTAGTCCTGATGATGTCATTAGGGATTTGGAAATAGATAAAGACCCCAGCATCTTCTCCCCTCCCTAAACTGCACTGAGCAAAATTATTTCTCAGGGGCTCTGTACAAACATCTTGGTGGTGAATGATGCCAAGTTATGTGGAAGAATGCTGCACACTCAAGAGCCCCGGAGTGCGGAAAAGCATGCTGATTGTACGAATGTAACTTTAGAAACAGGTTTAATACATTGATTTAATTTTTATTTATTGTATAAATACTTTCGCATTATTTTAATATAATTTTAAGCCATCAGTTAGGAAATGTGGGCCTATTGTCATAATAAAATATCTTCCTTATGAGTAGTATGGCTTAGATTGTAGGACTTATTTAGTGTGTAATAATTTAATTAACTGATATATAAGTAGGTTTCTAACCTTGCTTTGCAATCTGGTTGTATGCATTATAATACCCTTTTAAAGCTAGGAGGATATCTCACAACAGGAAACATAAAATGGAAGACAAGAGTCAGATATGACTTCTGTGATCAAGATGTATGAAGATACTTAACTAATCAACAACACAAAAAAGGAATTTAGAAGCCATATACATTGAACACAGAAAGCACAGAAGAGTAATGCAGTGGGGCCTCACAAGGAATACAAGAGATTGAAAATTTGGCCAAAAACTAAAGCTAATAAGCAAAGTTATTTCGAGAAGAGGTAACTAGAGCAAGGCATTTATTTCTCTTTAAGACAAACATTTTTCTTCTTTCAAAAGAAGATTAAAATAAATAGGATAGGTATGGTTTCTATCCAAAACTGACCACACAACCTTTTGCCTTCCTGATTATTACCACATCGACAGTGGGTACAAAGAGGAGATATTCTGAATTCAGGAAAGGTCCGTTTCAGGTTGTCGTATCTGAAATTCTCTCCTTTCATATCATAATAATTAAACTTAGGAGAAATGAAGTCCCACCCAAGGTAAGTTATAAGAAGTTCAGTATATGGAGTAATCATTCAAAAATAAAAAAAAAATAAATAAAAAACATTAGCTATGGAAGGATACCAATGTGAAAAATGAGGCAGTCATTAGGAAAAGACAGGATCAAAGATGAACTATTATCCAAAGAAAACTCAACTCTCTTTCCCTCAACCAGCCCTATCTGCTTCTAACCACACTGCTGTCTGTATTCATAATTCAGAGTAACAAATACTTTTACTGGCTGATTGGCTATGTCCAGTTAATACAGACAGTTGGCTGTGGATTTCTCTTTTCTACTTAAATCTGAATATCAAATTGATATAGCTGTATGGCAGGCATAATTAAGGCCTTACCCTATCTCCTCCACTGCCATGGGTACCAAAGACTTTCCATCGGGGAGCGAATGGCTACTGAAGTCACACTGCTGCGATTGCAGGATGGAGCCAGAAGAGTTTCTGAAGAATAGTTTAAATTTTCTCAGAAATTAAAACTGAAAAGTTGCTATATTCCAAATTTCAGTAAAATAGGACTAAAGCAAATATTGAAAGTGCACTGAATTTAGAAGTTACAAACTCACCAAATTAAAAAGTTGACCATGAATCAAAATGAGGCTAAGGAATAGGAAAAGAAAGGGAATACATGCATTTGTACTGAATTTCTAGCTGTATCGTGAAAAGACTAATAGAAATCCTTTATATAAATATTTCATATTTATCAATTATCTTTTAAATCCTGGTTTAGCTGTACTAGAAATACAAAAATACTCTTCTCTAAGAGAGCTATATTGACCACTTGAGCCCTGAAGGCAGCTTCCTTGCTCCATGCCTGTGTATATCACCTAGTTTTGTGCTGATAAAAAGAAGTGAAAATGATTCTCCTAAGGCCCTGATGGATCAGCCTTACCTCTCCCACTTGAAGAGGTGGATGAAGCCTTTAACACATTGCTGCCCCAGGTCATACCTATCTTCTACTTCTCTGAATTAATTTCCAGTTGGATTATGTTTAGAAAAGATGAGAGAATCAACCAAAAAGATGGGCAGTTAGCTTTAAAATTTTTATTTTGAAAGGTTATGCAATTGCTTTAGTCATAAATCTGTTGGTAAAGTCCATCCCTGGAATTCAGAAGGGAGGAATTTTGATTTTGTTTCATACTATTTGTTTTTCCAGATTTTATCAGATGGCACCATTTTTAACAGTAGGAGGTAATTCAACTGAAATTTAAGTCCAGCAAATTTTTAAGATATTTGCTTTCTTAAACTATATTTTAAGAGATACTTATAGTCTTTCCATATTGTCATGCAGAATGTCTATAATAAGCATAAAGGAAAAAGGGACATTGATAAAGAGGTTATCTAGTACATGTGCTGGCAAAATATGATCCTAGGTCAAATCTAGCCTGTGCCATGTTTTCATACTGCCTACAAGCTAAGAACGGTTTTTTCACATTTTTAAAAGGATGTTAAAAAAAAAAAGAAGAGGGGCCGGCTCCGTGGCCGAGTGGTTAAGTTCACTCGCTCCACTGCAGCAGCCCAGGGTTCGGATCCTGGGCACGGAGATGGCACTGCTCGTCAGGCCACGTTGAGGCGGCATCCCACATCCCACAACTAGAAGGACATGCAACTAAGATATACAACTGTGTACAGGGGGGTTTGGGGGAGATAAAAGCAGAAAAAAAAAAAAAGATTGGCAACAGTTGTTAGCCCAGGTGTTAATCATAAAAAAAAAAAAAAGAAGAAGAAGAACATGTGATAGAGACTAGAGACCATATACAGACCACAAAGCCTAAAATATTCAATCTGGCCCTTTACCCTAAAGTTCGCCAACTCTTTGTCTAAAAGGAAATAATGACAAGGAGTATTTGTCTATTCCTTTTTTTGTGGTAAGATGTATTAACTATCTTAGTCTAGTAAAGTGAAAAATTTTGGATATTAAGATATTAAGAAAGGCAAGAGAATGATAAACAACCCTGGACATTATAATTCATGGCTTTAATTAAAAGGAAATTGCAATGTATATAGCAGTTGTAGATAATCTAGGAGGAAAAAGGAGCCATGTTGAACATTCCATTGTCATTATGAGATTATATCAATGGTGATATTCACAGACAGAAGCGATACCTAAAATCAAATGGTGAAGTCCACAGACAGAATGTGAGACAGTTTTATGTGCCAAACTGAACAAAAAGATCAGGAAATTACCATAAAAAGTAGGAAGACAAAAGATATCTAAACTCCAAAAGTGACTGGCATTTCCATTACTCAAAATCCTTTAGAGTATTCAATCTTGTATTATAAAATAAGAAATGACCCATATAAACCAGTACATAGAGTAAAAAGGTACTCTTTGTCTATCCTTCCCAAATACTTGCCACTCTTGAGAGACAGCACTGTTAAGTTTTTAGGTTATATACCCTCCCACAGCTTTTTCTACGCATTTATTTATTAATGCAAATATACATATATACATATAACATTGGTTGCTATTTTTTATTTTACACAAATGGGGATATATCATATAGATTTTTCAGTATCTTTCTTTTTTCATTTTGTGTGTTATATGATTTCAAGGTCTTACGTATGTTTCCATATTAGTAACATGTACATGTACTTCATTATTTTTAATTATTTCACAAAATTCCCAAGGTATGTACCATAATTAGTTTCCTTTCTTTTAGATATTTCCCCTTTTAGACATGTTGATAGTTCACTATTTTGCTATTATGAATAATGTAAAATTTTTTGCCCAGGTCTTCTGTACTTTTAAAAAATATTTCCTCTCATTGTACCTCAGGGTCAGTTGTCACTTTCAAATGCCTGTTTGCATAGATAGTTTATTTTAACATTATTCTTAAGCACTTTTCCTAAAAGAGCTCTTATATTTCTTTAAAGAATTAGATAATCATAATCCTTACACCTTTTTAAAGTTGGGTATTGGAAAGGAAAAACCATTTGGCAAATATTGAGTGGTATGTTTGAATATATACAGGGATTGATAGACAAAGATCAAGAATTATCCAAATATGTGATCTTCTGCCTCAGAAAATGGTGAGCTCCTTATCATTAGTCATATCTAAATATGGACCAGGAAACCTATTTACAGAGCCATTTCAGAGGATATCAAAGTACTCAATGAATGGTAAATCAGAGATTATTTTTAGGGACTCACAACCTTGAAATATTTTAAAAATTTAAAAAGTTGGGACGAGTTATTTGCAGTACATGACCATTTACATTTTATCTCAAATTCATCCATATATGATAAAATAACAGTGGGCATAAAAACATGGGCTGAAATCTTTGGTCAAAAATGTGAGAAAAACTATTTGACGAATGCAGTAAATCTGGCTAAGCATCTTTGCGCTCCTGATTAGCAAAGAGTGGAAAGTTCGCAGATGATTGACTTTTTTATGATTTCATGTAAACTGGAATTAGATATCAGTAGTGGACTCTCATAACTGTTGCTCCAACACAACTAATTATTAATCGTTGTTGAAAATGCAGCTGCAGAATTATTCGCTATGATGTATTTTTATCTTCCCTTAGCAAATAGTCCTTTCAGTTATAAATCCTTCTCAAAGTAGGAACTCCTTGCTGTCAGTTGCTATCATATAAATAACTATTTACCCCTAATCTTTTGTGCAGTAAATGTGCTGGTTGAGAAATGCAGGCTGAGCTGCCTACCTTTCGTTGTAGCATTGAGACATAATTCAAAGGTATACTAATGACTTGGAACAATAGAGAAGTGGGCATTCTGCATGTTAATAAATGGCAGGGTCAGCTCAGCAGAAAGCAGATTTTATTTTTCTCATCTTGTCTGAAAGGTCTTGCTATTCTTAAACTGGGAACAGCACTGTCTTCAAGAATCTCTTTTGGATATTAACTTTGGAAATTGTCCACAGAAAATTATGTAAACTCTCCGTCCTCTTCTAGGGTATCATTACCTTTTGGCCTGTGATGGTAATCATCATGATTTGAAATGGCCAGTGGCAACTATGTCTTTGACATTTATTGTTCTATCTTTCGTGGTCTTTTTACCATAGTTAAAAGGGATGCTGCTTTGTAACATTAGTATATTAATTGCTACCATCATCTTGCCTCTCATGCTAAATTTGGGGTCAAATGATTGGATAAGTCTAAATGAGCAGTTAGGGATGAAAAAGACAAAGGGAGGAGGCAGAAAATACGGGACTAGTTTGAGTCCTGCTGCATACTGAGAGGTAATTTACACAAATAGGCTAGACGAAAACAGATGGGAAGAGGGAGAGAGGGAGAGAGTTGACTAATGACACCTGACTGCCAAATGACCCTGTGGGTTTGAATGCTGGCAGGGCATCTAAAACTGTGCCAGCAGCCACTTGGAACTGCCCAGTTCTCACTCGCATTTCATTTAACAAGCTAACCTTGGTCTTTCTATTGTTACTATGGCTAGGGAAATGGATACAGTATCTAATCATGATCCAGAAAATACACATTCTGACTGGGACTCTCTTCCTTTAGACGCTATGTGTTACTGAACCATTAAGGAGTTTATTGTTACAGTAGCCTTTGTTTCCAACAGGGAAAATTGGATACATTTGTTCTTTTAAGAGCCTCTTTTGTAAACCAATAGTATATGGCACATTTGGTGGCTTAATAAGAGCTGCGGTGAAAAAGAAGAAATTATTTATTCTGAGAACATGACTATATTATTAAATACTTTGCTCCTGGTGAAATACCTTTGATTCTGACAGGTGAGGAGTTCCTGGAACTATGTGTCATGGACTCCTAGCCATCTCCTATTCTTTTTCTTACTTTTAACTTTTAATCTCTTTTCAACTACCAAATGAATGGTCATGGATGAATACTGAAATACACCCTGGGCTTAGAATCAAGCATGTTAGGTACCAGTATTGGTTATACTACAAACCAGTAAAGTGAGCTCAAAACTAATGTGGCACCCCTGTGATTAAGTTTTCCTATCTCTAAAAAGGGAATAACATATTCTTTCTATTGCTGTTGTGAAAACCATAATGAGAAAAAATGTGTGTGTATAGAGACTGTAAAATCTAGATTGCTAAATTTATATGGATCTGTCCAGAATTTATTTCCAGTGAAAATGCAGAATTTTCTAGCCAATTAAAAAATTAATACAAAAACTTTTGTAATCTTCCTATATTAGCTAAGAAGCCCTAGAATGTTGATAAAAATTAAGATATCATATGCATTTATAAGCCACATTTATGGATCTTAAAAGACCTACACATGTTCTTAAAGACACATTGTCCCTCATTTTTCATCTTTAAGGAACTGCAAGATTACATTGGAAAAGTGGACTGGGAATACAGCCTGAGGTCTAGGCAATACTTAATATTTCTAAACCGTACAATATTAAATGAGCATCACTATTGTCATTTGAAAAGGGATTCCCCTCCCCTACACTCTTCTGGCCCTAGTCCTTTGAAGAAGGGACTAAAATGAACACCAAGAGAAAATGATCTGTACTCTAGAGCTTTAAAGTTTTCAAGCTGAAAGGAAATTTTTAGGAACCAATCTGTTCAACCTGATAATGAAATTACTCCCCATTCCACACTCCCATCATTTCCCACATTTCCCATGTCTGAGTCTAAAATGGACTCGTTTATTATAATTTATTTTGTCAAAACTGATGGACAGGGGTCATTGGGTATGGAAACAGACAACTAAACTCTAGATTGTGAAGTCGAGGTCCCCTCGAGTCAGGCAGTGGTCATTCCATGTGCTCGCAATTGGAGAAGATGCAGGTTCTGAGATATGAGAAATATTAACTTGGAAAGAAAGCCTTGGAAAAGTCTCACTCCCTGGGCCTTGGAGTCCAAAGATGCCTAGAAAGGGGTTGGGCAGTGTGGGAAGATGAGAAGTTCCTGGTGCAGCCAGAGTGAGAGTCCAGAAGGAAAAGGAGAAAAACATATGATCAGTGAAGATGGTTGTAGAATTCTTGAAATTAAGAAAGAAGCAGAGAAGGAAATCAAAGAGAAGCAAGCCATCAAAGAATGGGAGAAATAAAGAACTAAACAGCTGAGGCGTGCACCCTCATATTATGACTTTGGCCTGCAACTCACTCTGAATTCTCAGGACTCAGGTAGATTTCTGCCTATGAACTGTAATGAGGGAGCTTTGGACCACAGTGCAGGACAACATCAATAGTGCTCTCTCTCTCCACTCTTCTCCCAACCAAGTGAGGTGGAGCAGAAAGATCTCTCTTATGACAGTTTTAATGTTAAGGACAAAGTTTTTCTTTATTCCTTGTTCGTAGCAGTGATAATTTTATTACTTCCTAAAGATGGAATACTGTTAAAGGTTCACACTTAAAGTAAGAGTGAATTTTTTTTTAGTTTTTTGGTTTGTACCCACCTCTGCTTATGAAGAGCCTGACATTTTCAAGGGCTTTACCATTTTATCAATTAGTCCAATGGTAAAGACATAATGTTTTTTTTTCCATATACTACAATAGTTTATGAAAATGTTTATAAACAGAACAAAGAGTAAATATATAATTTCTATAAGACGTCAAGCTCAACTTGTTTGGGAATTTCTTTAATTAGTTGAAATTTCTCAAAAGAGTGAAAAAGCTCTTCTCTTAACAAATTTTAAGAGGAAGGGTATCTTAAAACTGCATAGTCTTGCAATGATAGAGGTAGGAACATAAGATAATTTTGAAAGCATTTCTTAGAGATATAAACTGTTAAATTGTCCTCCTTCTTAAGTCAGGCCCCTCATTTTTAGAAACATTTTCCTTCAAAAGGAAAGCTTTAGATTTCTAGGTGCTTTTATGTCACTATAAGTTCTACTCCGGAAAAAAGAGAAAGTCGTTGAAGAAAGTATGTTTCCTTAAAGTACATTCTTTAATATCAACATAAATATAGCTTCCAAATGTAACATTAAAGTAGAACTCAACATTAAAAATATCTTAGAGAATTTAAAATTTATACCTGTGCCACATAAAATACAGGCTGAACTGAGTTACAGGCCTTAATAAAAGTAATGGAATGGAAGTCAAGATTGAAGCTCATGTCATGTTTTATTGACGTGTAATGAATTATAACACAAAAGCAACTTCTGTGTAAATTTCCTTAATTTTCTTTTTCTCTAATAATTCTCAAGGACAATTTTTTTTTAAAAAATATTTTTTAAAATATGAGATTTTATATATGCACTTTCAAAATATAATTTGAGAAATTTAAGTGGAAATAAATTAAGACTGAGTAACATATATAAATTAAGCTAGATGCAGAAACATTCAATAATAGATATCCATACTGGTTTATTGCTTATTGTTCACTTTAACAAAAATAATTATGGAATTATAGTCATTTGGTATTCTTTAAAACATATAATCAGATCACAGAATTTTGAATTTGAAAGGTGCGTTGAAGATAACCTAGTACTCCCTTCTCCCACTCTAGGCATCTCTTTCCCAGTACCTCAGGCAGGAGACAATCGACACTTACCTGACTACTTCCATTGACTGACAGATCATGACTCGTGAAGCATCTCATTCCATTTTTAAATGAATCCAAATATTAAGCGTATCTTCCTTATACAATAAAAAGTCAAATCGGCCTTCCTATAATTTCTGCCCTTGGCTTTTTTTCTACCAAATTTTGGATGACAAAATAGTTCTACTCATTTTCCAAGTTACATCTCCTCAAAATTTTAAAGACAGTTATTGGGGGTCTCTTTCCTAGGCATAAAATTCTCCAGATGTTTCTTAAACAATATGATTCTCTGACCATTCACCAGTCTAGTTTCTCTTGTCTTGATTTCATTACACTTAAACTTGACCCAGAAATAAGGATGGTATTATATATGCAATGTGTGCAACAAGACCAGTAAACCCTGTTATTCTGGACATTATACATCTGTTAAGGAGGGCCAAGTGTGAATTAGCGTTTTGGGTTACTACAACAAGGCACTCTTGTCAAAAGATTCTTAATCTGGGGTTCTTAGAACTTATGGGGTACATGGATGTGGTACCCAAGAAATCTGTGATCCTCGTGTATCTAATGTGAATATGAATGTGTGTATGCTGTACAGCAGAAAGTGTATAACTTCTATTGGATTATTTTATGAGTTTGTAACTCCCGTGCAGTTCAGAACCACGGTCTCTTTGGTGTACATTACTATTTACCTGGTTCTCCTCATCTTGACTGTGTGCCTTGCCTATATGAAACAAAGTATAGGAATCTGAATTTTACTGATATTTACCATAGTAGTAACTCCAGCTACATGGAACACTTGATTTTGTCATCTACAAAGTTATCAATTCCTGCCAGCTTTATCTAATTTAAAGCTTAACTTATACCTTCATCCATGTAATCAATAAACCATTTGACCTAACAGGGCTAAGAATAAAATTCTCTAAAACACAATTAGTGTTACCTAAATTGATCCTGGTATATTAATCAAAGCTATTTGGAAAGATTATTCTTACCAAGCCAGCAATGAAAAATCTGTCCCACAATTTTTCATGTTTTCATCAATTGTAAAAACTTGGCAAATGCCTTGCCAAACCTTGTCTGTAGAATTTTTCTGATTCAGCCATCTGGATTTGATTTGTTTTAAATGAGCACATCTAAGTCTCTTTGTGAAATCCCTTCTTACCTAAATATTTTAAATCATGTGTTTAATAACTAGTGACTCAGATCTGGTTTGCCTTCATAGTCTGCATTTTAAAAAAAATAAATAAATGTTGTTCACGCAAAGTTTTCTGGCCCTCTTCTTGCTTTCCACAATCCTTCAGAAATTCTGATTAGGCTGCCAGGAGCACACTCCAGAGCCTTACAATATGATTCACCTGAAATCATTTAAGGACTGAGTGACTCTGAACATCAATGCGCCTGTCTGATGTTTTGTGCCATACTAATAAGCCTCTTCTCACCTTCCCAGAGTGAAGACAATCCACCCTAAGGCAGAAGGCAGAAACAAGAGGGGAGTTTCTTGTTTTTGTTTTTTTATATTCTCTTTATCATGTCTTAATGCTCCCTAAGCAGTAGAACAATTCTTTCTTATGCTGATAACTTACACTTTTGAAATCCTTTCCACTGCTAGTTGCATTTCATATAGCCTCTACTCATTCTGCATTGTAGCCTTTGTGATAATGGTATTTTCAAGTTTGTGCCAGGCTTCATCACTTGCCCTTGCTTTTTATGCTGTTTTCTTGTTCACGTTCTTGATATATCCAAAAGTCATGCAAAATGCCTGTTAAGTTGCAGTCTAATAAGGCTTAGTAATATTGCTGAAATCAAATCTATTGCCTGTGTAAATAATTCAAGCTCATTTTGCTTATATCCATTCTCTAAGTATTCTTATATGGATAGCTGCACCTATAAATATTATTCTTGACCCACTCACCTGCTAAGATAGATAGTAGATAGGTCAATTGATTGATCTATATATATTACATGTATTCACTATATACTTATTTTGATCTCCTGCTCTGCAGTGAACACTGTGCTGGCTGGCAGAAACACAAATGTGAAGAATTCACAGTATCTACCCTTTAAGAATCACAGTCTGGGGCTGGCCTGGTGGCGCAGCGGTTAAGTGCACACATTCTGCTTTGGCGGCCCGGGGTTCACCAGTTCGGATCCCGGGTGCAGACATGGCACCGCTTGACAAGCCATGCTGTGGTAGGCGTCCCACATATAAAGTAGAGGAAGATGGGCATGGATGTTACCTCAGGGTCAGTCTTCCTCAGCAAAAAGAGGAGAATTGGCAGCAGTTAGCTCAGGGCTAATCTTTCTCAAGAAACAGAATCACGGTCTGGCATGGAACAGAAACTTGTACGAATAATTACAACACAATGGAATATATTAAATAGATGTTTTAAGCCCTATGGTAGCATACAAGTTGGGACAAACACCTGGTGGCAGCAGAGAAGTAGGTGAATAATGTTAAGGAGATGACAGCATTTAAGCTGAGCTTTGACTCCTGCATAGGGTCACTAGAGAATGATTTTTCCCCCTAAAACATATTAAGTAAATAGAATTGCAAGAGGTCAGATTGATGAATGTTTCAGAGAGGTTAAGATAAGAACTGGAAAATTATCTTTAGACTTGGTCACTGATTAGTTCTAAGTGAGCAGTTTCACTGTCTGATTAGAGACATGAAAAGGTTTTTTTAAGAAAAAATTTCGTTTGGTTTTGTTTCATTTTCTCACTGCTGAGTTTTTGGGACATGAGAAATTGGATATAGCTAGTGTGATAGTATACAACACACATAGTGTTACAGTATACAGACGGTCCTGGACTTATGATGGTTCCACTTAAGATTTTCAACTTTACGATGGTGCGAGAGTGATACGCATTCAGTAGAAACTATACTTCAACTTGTGAATTTGATCTTTTCCTGGGCTAGTGACATGTGGTAGGACACTTTCTCATGATGCTGGGCAGTAGCAGCAAGCCGCAGCTCCCCGTCAGCCACACCACCACAAAGGTAAACAACTGATACACATAACCGTTCTGTAACCAGATAGACATTCCGTTTTTCACTTTCAGTACAGCATTCAATAAATTACATGAAATAGTCAACACTTTATTATAAAATAGGCTTTGTGTTAGATGATTCTGCCCAACTGTAGCCTAATGTAAGTGTTCTGAGCGCATTTAAGGTAGGCTAGGTTAAACTATGATGTTTGGTAGGTTAGATGTATTAAACGCATTTTTGACCTGCCATATTTTCAACTTATGATGGGTTTATCTGGTCCTAACCCCACCATAAGGTAGGGAAGATCTGTAGTGATATAGTAGAGTTCGCTTTGAATCCTGAACAGGGTTATTATAGAACGATTTTTTTTCCTAAAAGGTGTTAAGCAACTCTCGTGGTTATTCTTTTAAATCTATACATGGTAGTAGTATACATATTAGATATATTATCCTTTTTTTTTCTTTATGATTAGGTACAAGAAACTGTTACACTTGCACTTCTCTTTTTAGGGGGGATAGGTGGGTGCAATATGGCGTTTCTCTATTTCTCTAAAGCCGATTTGATCAAGTATAGAAATCTCCAGACAAATATATTTTGCTTGGTTCTCAAGAGATGCATGCTATTTCCTCACCAATACCCCAGAGTTTTGATAAGCCATGAAATCTAAAAAAATAAAATTCTGTTCTTAGATTCTATCTATATAGTTGTTTACTTCTAAAATCCTTCTTTCTTTTCAAAATAAAATAATTAGAAGAAACATAACTGTCTCTTGTGTCTCCATAGAACGTCTTTTAATTTCCTATTCAAGACTTCGCAGTCCAAGTCCTGGAGATGCAGCTCTGATCGTATGTTTCACCGTGATGTGCAGTTAAATTTGGTTGGTTTGACCGGTCTCTTTATTCACCCAGAAAGACAGCGTTCCATGGAATATTCTTGTCAGATCCTGTAACTGCCACCCTTTTCCTTAGCAAGGGTTAAATGAGTACCAAAGCTTCGTCTTGGGGAAGACATTTTTATAAATTATTGTATGAATTCTTCTATTTCTTCATGGAACAGAAGATATTTTTCTTCATCAGGCCTTTATCCAATGGAGTAAATGCAGATGTTTATAGCTGTTACAATTTCCAATGATGCATATTTTCCTCTTTTTTCTTTCTGCACTAGTTTGTTCTAATTGTTAAATATATCATTTTCATCGGTATTATCATTTTGAAGTTCATCAAGTTCTCCACTAAGTATGAGGCATCATTAAATTCTTACTATTCAACAGGCATGATACTAAACTAAGTTCTTTACATATGTTAACTAACCTGTGAGTTACCTTAATGCTCACAACAACTCTACTAGGTAAGCATTTCTACTATCACCATTTTACAAATGAGGAGCCTGAGTTCTAGAGAGATTAACTGGACAAAGCCAAAGACACGATACATAGTGGAGGGAGAGTCCACATTTTTTATACTGATCCTGATTCCATTACTTAATTCTTCTGATTTTCTGGGCTTCTTCTTGGATTATTACTTTCATTCTGCCTGGGAATTCTTCATCTTCTTTACAAAACTGGAGCATAGAAAGCTTTCCTCAAGTCCTTTACTCTCCCCCCTGGAAGGGAGATCTGCTTACATTTATAGCTCACATAATTGGTGAGTGCCTTAGGCAGAAAGACAAACATAGTGCCTGGCCTGCAGGTTGCTGGAATAGTTCCCTGGATGCCGACTGCTTGGGTGTCAGAATGAAACAGTTTTCTGTGGCTTCCCCCAGACATTCTTCCTCCAAAACAGTCAAAGAAAACTACCTTTTTGCTCTGGGCTGCTGGCTGTGACGCTGTAGAATGGAAGGGAAGGAAGAAGGCATTTCTGGGATCCTGACTTCATCCCAACCTTTCCATTCCCCACTCCTTTCCCTGTTAGTCCCATTGCATCCTCCGTAACTGTGCCTCACAGGACTAATTGAAGCTCTTTCCTATGTCTCTGTCATAATTCCGTCTTTGGGGGACAAATACTAGCCAGACATTTTGTGCTAATTTCAGTGACTATCCTTCTAAATATTCAATATGATATGTGAGCCGAGGTTGGAAGGCTGTCAGGTGAATAAGCTCAGAACTGGATGTCTCTAACGGAGAGAAATGGAGAGGCAGAGGCAGAGACAGAGAGACACAGAGACAGAGATAGAAAGAGTGACAGAGAGGGCTTATGCTAAGGGATATAGTTTATCAAGAAGACCAAGTAGGAAATGATTTATAAGAAGGACAGGCCAAATAAATTTTGTCAGAGCCTCCTGTTTTGAGAGTCTGCTAAACTCTGAAAAGTAGAGGTGAACTAGCATATTTGCCATTTATTTTAGGTATGGTAATTCACAAAGCACTTTACTAAACACCATTTACTAAACGTCATATAATTGCAGAAGCCCGTGGCCTCGTGCTCTTAATGCCTGTGGACGTTGCCTTTATTGAGGTCATTAGTGATCTCTTATGCAGACTCTTAAACAGTCTTCTAAGGGCTCTTCCTGCCTCCCTGTATTTGGATGTTTGCAGTCTGGGCTCCTGGCAGAAAGGAAACAGTAAAAGATCTTAAATGTCCGTATCTCACGGGCAATTCCTTTCCAACATCTGTGTGTATTTTGACTAAAACTTTTAATCTGCTTTCATAGTTTCAATTTACAAAGGACTGGAATTCAGCTTTTAGACTTGCCAGTGGCACACATGTAAATCCACTGAATTATGACCAGTGTAAGAAGTCCTAATGATGCCACACCTCTCTCCCCTATCTTCCACGGCTATGTTCGTGCTAAGATACATAGAAACCTTAATAGAATACCACCCGCTACATTTATATATTAGTGGAAATAGGAGGCAAGTCAGAGGTTGTCCTGAAAATTTGGATTTTAAATTTTTTCCACCTACTTTAAGGAATTGGGAATATTATTTGATAGCTTTGACTAAGAGTAGCCAAGGTAATAAAACCTCTTCTGTGTAGTTTTTCTCCCCATTACACTTAAATACAGATTCCCCTTTACATATACAAGAACGTGTTTTCAAGTCCTTAGCATTAATAACGACTGGAACTCCCGCAGGACTGATTCCTTTTAGGTCCTGAAATCACAATTCTTCATGGCCATGAAGTGTAGCTAATTTGCTCACCTGATCTGACTCAAAATAGATGTTTTAATTTATTTTGTCCCAACAGGTATTTCTTGTTAAATACCTCTTACTTAGAGAGGTACACAAGTAAGCTGGCAGAATAAAGAATTCATATTTTCCTGCCTGTATTATGTGTGTTTTGGGGATAGAAAAATATAGAACTTCCGATGTAGCAATTTCTGTCAACAAGAAATTGAATTAAGTTGCTATGAAGGTTGTTTTGCTGATAAAATTCGTGATTCCAGTAGTCCATCCAATGGTTTTATACTTTATAAATTATCAGCCTTTCTTAGACTCGCCAGGAGGGGAAAAAAAAAAAAAAACCACAAAAGCAAGACGCTATCTCAGATGGCAGCAACATCAGTAGCTTTGAGAATACTATTTCTGTGGGTCGCATTTTCAGTATTTATTGTAATTCTCCCTTGCCTACAATCCAATTTCTTTTCAACCCATATGGTGCCAATTTCTTGAAAGCTTATTGTAGCAATATTAAAAATCTCAATTTAAATATCAAATTAGCCCCCAAATCATGAGGAAATAAATCCATGTGGGCTCACAAAATTTTCCCTTCAGGCCTTGAGATTCTAGTTATTGTTTCTTTGTTTCTTATGAAGAACAAATTGGTTTTAATATTGTATTTCATAAAAGACTTAAAATGTGTGGGTGTCCCCCAAAGTATTTGACTTTTGTAGCATTTTTAAAAACAATCATAATGTGAAAAAAATCTGAGTATTTGAGCGATGATAATAAAAATTGCTTTGGGCTGAAGTTCTGTATTCTGTATCACAGTCCACAGGAAAATTTTACGGCTAAGTAATAAACCTGGAAAATATGGGTTGCTAATGGAAATGTTGACAGACTCCAGCAGCCACTGCTGTAATATCTTGAATCTGATTTAAAAGAAGTTTCAATAATGTTTTTCCAAGTCACTCTTTTGGGGAATTCAAGTTAAAAAAAAAAAAAGTTTTCCACTACCTCAGTGATTGATGAAAATTCGAGGAATTTGTGGTCAGATACTTCAGGGCACCTGTGAATAAGATCATGGGTACTTGTAACAGGAGAATAAGTGTGCAAAGACTACTGTCCTGTAAGAAGCCACCCAGTTAAAGTCCCACTGCATAGAGACACTTTGATATAATGATAATCTACGTCGGATGGATTATACTGGTATGTTCTCAGATAAAAGTAGTAATGGGACAAACTACCAGCCCCCTTAGTTATGTTTTAATAGAAATTTTTTTATGAGAGGACAATAACAAGAGTAGCTGTGACTAAGATGTTGATTCTAGAAGTAATCAAGTCATTATATTGACTTACATAGTGTGTGGTCTCCCACATTTTCCACAAAATTATGGTACAAGGTGCCCAGCCAGGTAAATTTATACTTTAAAGTTTACTGATTATGATAGGAAATATTAAATATTTCCTTCAATTATCTGATTAAGACAGAAAACTCATTAGGCATGGGTACTGTCAATCTGAGGTGGCTGTCTTCTCCCATCCCTAGATCTATATGGTATTCTGGCGCTAAGAGAGGGAGTGTGTGGAAATGCTTAGGTCAAGCTGAGGAGTAGACTGTGCCAGAATCAGACTCCATGCTTATTAGCTATGTGGGCTTAGGCAAGTCACAGAACCTCTCTAAGTCTCAGTGTTTTCATGTAAAATGGGAATAATTTGAGCAACAATAACGAGTGATAATAATAACTAATGTTATTGAGTGCTAGTACATACCAGCCATTGCACTAAGTACTTTATATATATCAACTCAATTAAATATATAACAGTATCTGTCTTATGGTTTGTTGTAAGAATTAAAAGAGGTATTCCATGTAAGATCCTTAGCCCAATGTCCAGCATAACCTCAATGGAAGTGTTAGCCCATTTTGTTATGACAGAACTGCTCTTGTTTCATAAACACTAAGTCAAAGAGGCATAAGGGTCATTACTTTCTTTTATGGTTACTGCCATGAACTGTCATTGTCGATCTATATGAAGCCAAACTACAAGAAGGCAATGTGCTCCCCAAAAGCTCTCATCAGCACTAGTCAAGATTGGTTGCATACCAGGGTCTGGGAGGAATTCATGAAATTTTGTCAACCCCTCCAACAACGACCTTTGGTTGCACACTCTTGGTTTAGAGATCGCCATACCTTCTTTCATTCTATACTAGAAAGTCATTTCGGGCTGATGTTCTGAGTCATTTCAGGTTGATGTTCTGATTTGATGTGCCAAAGCTTTAAAGAAATCAACATCTGAATTTTTTAAAGCAAAATATAAACAACTGGATTCTTAAACTTTCTTTGAAGACATATATATCTTACAAACTAAATACCAGCACCCAGATTAAGAGCAGAACTGACACCACAGAAGCCACTCCAACCCATATTAGCTACATTTTTACAGAATTCTTTAACCTTTGTAGAAATTAGCTTAAGGCTATTCTTTTATTTAGCACTTAATTAATTCTTGGTGAAAGCTTTATAAATTTCATTTCATTTTAGCAGAATAACTTTGGCAAATCTTAATACATACCAGAAAGAATATGTAAATATAGGGGATCATTCATTTTGTTTTAAAAAATAAAGTAATTCTAATTTTATTGCTCAACTCAGTCTGACATTTAATCTACAAGGGACTTCATAACAAAATCCTTGGCTTAAACCTTATGTACTACAGTTTCTAATAGAGTGGCCCAATTAGTAAACCGTATCCATGCTAATGTGCTTGCTTGGGGCAAGAATCATCAGAGTTCCTCCTTCTGGTCCTTGCCAATGAAAGTGCACCAGGAGTGGGTGATATAGTATTGTAATTATACAATTAGCCTTGTCAAGGAGTAGAGCATTGGGAATAGCAGGATCCTGAAGCTTAAAATGTGACTAGCTGATAGATGACCATCATTAAGCTCATCCTTTGTTCACTTTGTGATGGGGTAGTACTAAGCTTAGGAAAAGGCTCCTTAATGAAGGCTAAAATCTTTGACCCACAGCCACTGTTCTTCATGTGCTCATCACTGCTCAGCTCGCCCATCCTTTCCACAACTACACATGTATTCTCTTCATCTCTCACCTTAGCCCGATGAAAAATAACAAACATTAGCCAACAAGCTCTTTTAATCAATCAAATTTAGGTGATGGAAAGCGAAATTCTGCACAAATATTATTTAGCCTAATATTTCTACTCATGGCAATGATGGCTCTTCCCATTCCACACTAATTCCACATATACATATTAAATTGAACGTTGTGGAATTTTGGCTACACAGAAATATTCTACATTTAAAACATGAATTCCTCTTACTAATATATTTATATTCACAATATACAAAAGTACCAGATACATCTACATATATGTATATATGTATTTTTATGTTTGTACACACATACATATATATCATACAAGCTGTGTATATTTTATTTCATTGTGTATGATAGTAAATAGAATTATTCTACATTTTTCAACTTTCTCAGAAGGTGAAGATTGGCATAAAGCCTTAACTGCTCTCTCTTATTCACTTGCAGTCTGTCTTCATTATTAGCCTAATTTTCTTCCCTTCTAGCTCCATGTGCTTCTGGGTTTGATTGGGCTATCTCTCTTCTGCAGTCAGTGACCTGCCACACCACTTTCCTACAGTAATTAGAAGTGCAGAAGTAGGAGTGTAGATATTCCCACTAAGTAATCACAAGAAGATCTAATATTACATTTTGACTATTGCATGCTTCCTAGGTCACATAACTACACCAAGAGTAGAGAACCAAGTTCTTCTTTTCCATAGCCACCGTTCTAGAATATTTTGGTGCAATTCTATGGAAGATATCCTTTGAAGTAAGATTCTGTCAAGTTACTAATGCTAGAATAAAATTTAGTGTTCATAGTAGAGTATGTCCATTGCAGAATATGATGCATGGTAAGTCCAAGAGATGTTTTAAAAATAAGTTATCATTATAAATACCAATCATGGCAAGATCTGAATTCAATTAAACGCAAAGAACTAGGAGGTAGGTGAGGTTATAAAGGGATGGCACGAGGTTATGAAATAGTTCTGGATCTTGATTGTGGTGGTGGTTGTATGAATCGACACGTGATAAAATTGCAAAAACTATACATGTGCACACACACCAGTTTTATACTGATGACATCTGAATAAGCTCTGTGGATTCTACCAGTGTCAAATTCCTGATTGCAATATTGTAGTAGAGTTATGCAAGATGTTATCAGTGGGGAAATAGGATGAAGAACAACAGAACCTCTTCTTAAATGTTTTCTAACTTCCTGTGAATCTATGGTTATTCCAAAATAAAAAACCTGTATGAGGGCTCTTTGGAGAAAGAACTGGGCAGGTGCAGAAGGAAGTAAATCTGTGTTTTGTGTTCAGTCCCAATATGGTTTTCCTGTTTTCAGTCAAATCGCTTGATCTCCTCATCCTTTGTTTCTCTTGTGTGCAGCAAAATGCAAGTCCTCTCTCTCTGAATCACTGTAAACACCTTGAAATCTGCGGGAAGTTGGTATTGCATGCATACATCTGAAAGATCATGAATGTAGATCACAGCTTCCATAGAGCAATACTGCATCTACTTCTGCACTTTTAGAAACAAGAGCCATAGGGGAGCAATAAACTAGACATGCCAGTCCTGCTACTTTGATTCTGCTTTTGAGAAACTCACTGTGCTCCTAAAATCTGTTACAATACCACGCTTCACATAGTCATGACTAATAGATGTAATTGTGAACACTTTACACATACAAAGCGCAATTTAATCCATTTGGATTGGATAGCTTTCACTTTTCTGTCAAAAAAGTACATTAAAAGTACTAGTTAAAGCATAAATTTACAGTAAAGAAATTAAGTATTTTGCTTTCTGAATGCATATGGTCGCTGAATGAAACCTCTGCCATTTAAAGAGTGGAGTAACTTCCAAGCCGAATTGAAGTTGCTCAGCATGCCAAACCAAGCCACAGGCAAGGCAAAGCAAAAGGGAAGCTTGCTATTTTATAGGTTAGACAAGAAACAATCTAAATGACTTTTTCTCTAAGTGAGATACCTTCATATTTCATGCAAACCCCAGGAAATAATTAAGGCTTCACTGCAATTCTGGGACCTGTGCTATGGAAGCTGTCTCCATAAGCTTCATTTTCATCTGGTACAATCGAGATTCTCTGTTATCCCTGACTACCCCTTATATAGCATCCTCCTTTAAGGCAATGAGAATTTGGCACATAAATAAACAGTGTGAGGTTGTTTCAGGGAGGGGATAGACATGATTCAATTTCAGCCAGGTGCTTTAGCACCAATTTGGGAGGTTACAACGTTATTAGACATTCTAACATAAAGACGGAGAGGAAAGAATATTGGTGGAAAAGAGATTTAAAAAAAAGAAAAACCTTTGGAAGATAAACTAAAAAAACCCAAAATACTTGGAAGTAAAAATGAGCTAGCTGCCTCTCATTTAATATTCTATAGGCGAAAGAAAAAAGTTCATTAGGTCATTTAAAAATTATCACAAGAGGTGTAGACTGATTCTAACACTGTAGGAGTTATTTCACCTAAATGACAAACGAGGGATCACAAATCTTGTGGAGTCGGGTAAGGGGTGCTGGCCATCAGTTGATCTCAGCTGGGGCACCCGGGATGCCAGAGTAGTGTATAGATTCAGATCTCGGCTTTTAACAGCACTAGCACTGTGGTGTTCAATGGACTCCATCCTCTGTTTAGGCTTCAGTTTCCGCATCTTCTACACAGGCACATCAGATGGTCATGGGGCTGGTCTCCATGAGGACCTAGGGAACTCTCAGGGTTCCGTGAAGCCCTCTCAAAACCCTTCTGTTGCTCCAGTTATGGCTCAGTTTTATTGGTTTGGATTTCCAAGTAAGATTTCACTTAAAGAAACAATTTCATGCCTCAACATTTTTTTTCAATCACTGAACTAGATAATCTTCTGGGCCTCTTCATTGTGTCAAAATTTTAACAAGTTCTGATAATCGCTTTTTTAAAGATTCACCACCTCCACAAAGGAAATTTTCTGGACTGGGTCCTTTCCTTGTGAATTTCTTATTGCTTTTCTATCCGTTTAGATACACAGCAAAATACTTTATTAAGATACCAGTTTGCGTTTTAGTGCTTGCTTCTTTGGAATAGGAAAATCTGTGTGTTTCTTCCTGAGATCTCCATCTTGAAAGGATTTTTGTCCTGCAGGACCTACCATTGCAATTCCAAGGCAGCAGCACCCAGAAGACAAGGCTCACTTAGCTTTTGCTGTTTGAGAAATTGACTTATTTCTATTGAGTAGTGGAGATGAGGGTGGAATGTGGAAGAGGCCGAACCCAACAACCTGGAGAAAAAAGGTTAGGTTCTCTAAGACTGAAGAGGGAAGAGGGTTACTGGTGGCAATTCCAGAAGGGGGGTGGGGACAGGGGACCTCAGTGCCTATTCTCATTCTGTACTTGTAGAGGTGCTAGGCCTCTCAAGTGGTCATGCTTGGATGGATACCCAGCCCTGGGGGACTGGACACCATGAGACAAGGATTTGTGGGAACACGCTCTGGCTAGCTTGATGGAAGAGGAGAGCCCAGTCCCTCCAGTCACCCTCATCAGCCCAGTCTAGATTACCTGGCAGCCAGACAGCCTGCAGACCCGTGAGTGAGCATAGCCAAGATTCCAGAGCCCCTCAGCAGATCCAGACTCATGAGCAATAGGCACTTATGTTATATGCCAAATAAAAAAGAGAGAGGAACAATGATGTCATAGCTATAAGGATTGTACATAACTGACGGACAGATTGGGCAGCTCTGCTTCCATGGAGCTGAACAAACAATACTTTAATGTACCAACTACAGAGGTCGGCAAAAGGGAGATCCTGCCCCTGTTTGCCAAGCACCATGTATTCCTCACCAGATCCTTCAACATCCCTAGATGAATCCCGTGGGAACCTTCCAATACATGATTAAAATGGAATTTCTGACCAACTCTGATAGTTGAGCACCAAGCTGGAATAATTTTTATTTAGACAAGAAGTAATGTGATGTTCCTTCAATCTGGTCCCTCAGACCGTATTTATTTCTGCTCAACACGAAGAAATGATGGAAAAAATTCTCTGGGGAGACTTGTGTTTTGTCCTGGAAAAAAAAAATTCAAGTTAACTCTTTATTTATGCAAAGGTGTAGCAATCCTCTTTGGAAATGAATGGCCTTGAGACCACTGCTCTGTGTGATTAAAAAAAAAGTCAATATTTACTGAGCAATACTAGGTGTCAGGCAACATGTTAAGATATTGACATGCTTTATTGTTTTATTTCATTATTACAATAACCCTATATGGTAAATATTATTATCCTGATGTTTAGATAAGGAAGTTCTGAGAGTTTAAGAAACTTGCCCCAAATTTCACAGCTAATGACTGATAAGTGTTGTTATTCAAAGCCAGATCTTCTAATTCCAAAATCCATTATTTTTCACCATTGTAATCATAGTAGGTTCTCAATGGAATTTTGCTGTATTCATGAGTACAATAATAAATAAGTACACATGAATAAATGCATATAAATAAATACAAATGAATAAAGGAATATAATAAACGAGTAACAATTAATGAAGAAATATATATATTTCTGTTCTGTAGAAAGTTTTGTCTAATGTTTCAGATTGTATCAGTTGCTCCTATTTATTTGTTAATTCAGATTTGATAAACATAGGTTTGATTCATTTCATGCAAGCATAGGCTTTCTCATTTGGCAAAAGAGAAAATGAGCCTCAAAGCTCTCATAACTATGATTCGGGATTCAAACCCAGATCGTATTTCTCTGTGGTTCATATTTTTTCTGCTACTCTATGCTGACTTTCTGTGGAAGTCATGTCTAAGTTAATATTGATGATAATAAATATTAAATAATGTATTATCATTTTAGTTAATTTCATCGTGTCATCCATTCAGCACTGAAGCTTTGGTAGCAAATGTGCACAGCTGAAGCATGATCTCATCTAACCATCACAACAGCTGGACAAATGGAGGCTGTTGCCCATTTTATAGATGAGGAAACAGATTCAGAGACATCAAAGAATTTCCCTAAGTCATGCAGATGATTAGCGATGGAGCTAGAACCTGGACACAGTACTGCTTCCTTTGCAGTCCCGCCCTAACACTCTGCAGGCAGGGCCATCTCTCCTCTCTCACTACAGGAGGCAGTAGTGCAGTGGTTTTTGATTTCTTGGCTTTTGTGCCTGTCTTCACTAGTGGAACATAAAAACTGCAATAGAGGGAGTTTACATTGTTGTTTTAACTTGAATCTGCAGGTCTTGAGATAGTACCTGCTAAATCATAATTTACTAATTTTTAAATTAATAAATAGGGGCCAGCCAGGTGGCGCAGCGGTTAAGTGCACACATTCCGCTTCTTGGCGGCCTGGCGTTTGCCAGTTCGGATCCCAGGTGCGGACATGGCACTGCTTGGCAAAAGCCATGCTGTGGTAGGCGTCCCAAATATAAAGTAGAGGAAGATGGGCACAGATGTTAGCTCAGGGCCAGTCTTCCTCAGCAAAAAGAGGACTGGCAATAGTTAGCTCAGGGCTAATCTTCCTCAAAAAAAAAAAAAAAAAGACGTAAATTAATAAATAAATGAATCCCTCCTGGTTAAATAAAGACCAGAGATAATCTGCTCTTGGATTCAGATCTCAAATGTCTAATTAGACACAGACCTTAGAAATGGACAGAGATTCTGCAAAAACTCTCTCAATTGGCTGCCTCTACGGAAAAAATATTGAACATTTTATCTTCATGAAATAATCAATGACTTGTCCATAATTCTGAGTTCAGTTCTTTATCCCTGGGCTAGTTTGCAGCATGACCCTAGGAAAGTCACTGAAGATATTTACTCTGAATAAAATTTTACTACTAAGTCAGATTCATGCCACTGAATTTCTCTAAAGATCTAATGAAAACTCATCAGAATGTATAATGTCTTCAAAGTTAAATAATATCAGTAAAAATGATAAATATGAAGCAACGTTACATCCTTGTCTCTCTCCAAAAGTGATTATATGAAGAGGAAAAGTAATCTATTTTAATTTAAATTGTGACTTTTCACTAAATGGAATCTAGCTATGCCGCTAACACTATGGCTTTTAATTCCAATATTCCTCTTCTCCACTACCTTTATAGAATATGATAATTTCTCTGTGTCAAAACCTGCCCAAGGAACCCATTCAGTCAATTGGTATTCACAAACTTCTAAACAGTATTAAATATCATTATTTTACTATTATACATAATAAGTGCTAATTTCATCTTTTCTAGAATGTTATTAGTGTTCTGCCTCTTCCCTAGACTATTGATTACTTTTAAATTGTACATGTATTATACACAAATGTGCATATGTCTAAGGTCACATCTATACATAGAATTCTCATTAACTCCAATTAAAAATATGAATGGATAAGAAAAGTAATTGGGGAACAAAGTAAAAAAAAAGTTCAACTGAGAAAATCTATTAAACTGGACTGAACATCATGCTGACCTTTGAACAATACTTTTCCTAGAAAACATAAATGCTGGAATCAATCTATTTGTAAAAATGTAAGTGAGAGCTTTTATTTATAGGCAGAATCTAAATCATTTTGGTTAAACATATTAGGTTAATTTTTATTCTTTAAAATATTGAGTGACTTTTATTTCCATGTTCTTTTGGAAGAAATTTAAAGTTGGGTCAATTTATGACTTAATCAGACAATGAATCATCTTGAAGGATACAATGTACCATGGACATGTGCACCACAGCAAAAGAAAGCCCTTCAAACTCTACATCTGAATTAAACTGCAAACCAATGAGAGCCTCCAAAGAAAATCTGACGGCAAAGTGAAAAGGGCAGCAAAGCTCTGAGAAAGGTTTCAAGATTTTGAAAAGTAAAAGTAGCCTATACTCAGTGTTCACACTTTACAAATACAGTAACAATAATAACAGAAAAGCTTCAAATAATATTTTCCTTAGAAAGGAATCAGGGGCTACAATTTGTGCAGTTATAGGAAGATAGACCAATATTAACTTTTTCTGGTTTGAGATTGAAAAGTTAGAATTTTTTCTTTGTTCCTCTTCAGTAACAGACTATCTGATTCAAAGAATTACGCCTGACCCCAGATCTTTGCTAGTTTACTGGTGGTTTCATGGCAGTTTCAGATGTTTTCAATGCTACAAATAATTTAATTTCAAATATGGAATTGAGGCCATAGCACCTGTGGAACAGCAACTTAGGAACCTATGTAGGAAAGTACATGAGGATGAGAGACAAGTTCTTTCTTCCAAAGGTCAGAATTATTAAATATTAAACATGAGATTACCTCCTCCCATCCCCAGAATGGTCTAAAAACCAATGCTAAATCTTTTATATCTAGTATTTAAAAATGAGGTACTTTTAAAATGACATCATTAGGGTGTTCTAACTAAAAATAAGTCTTTCCTCATTGTATTCTACTCAGATATTATCCAAAATAACACATAGTATACATTCTTAGTCTACGCTGGGCAATTTTCTTAGCACGTTATGAATATTACCTTATTCTCATAATTACTCTGTGAAGCAAGTACTATCCTTACTTCCATTTTCATGGGGCCCAGAGAGATTAAGTAACATCTAGAGCCAAACAGCTAATAAGTGGTGGAGCTTGGATTTGAACCTGGTCAGTCTGGTTCTAGAGTCCGTGTGCTTAACATAAACTAGTGCCAGACTATGCATTTTAAATTCTTAATTTATGGTGTCACTTGGGATCACTATCTATACTGCACAATAGTTCACAGACAGTTCTGAGCTTGCTCTTTCATAATATTTTATAAGTAAAACATTGGTTGAAAAATATTCCCCCATCATTGAAGAAATATCTAGTACTTTCTCCTGAAGATGTGACATACATCCTGATGAGAAGACAATGAAAAATTCTCATGAAGACAATAAAAAGGATTATTCATTAAAGAATCTTTCCTATTATGGGATTAATGATGAGACACAACTACAGACAAAAGGTCATGCCCTCAGCACTCCTCAATTTGGGGTGTTGTTGGAGGACAGAGAGCAAGTGACTAAGGTGAGGCGACATGTGTTTGTTTGGAGAGGAAAGAGTGAAAAATGGTTTGAAGACCTGGCTCTGACATCATCAGAGTTACCTGTGTAAAATCCAGGCATCTCAACCTGCTGCTGTATCCTTTAGGACTTCCCCCATTTCCTTCTCTATAAACTGGGAGAATAACGGGCCATACCTGCTAGAGGTTCAGTAAAGATGAAATAACACAATGCACATAAAGCACCAAGCAGATGCCAGGTGTGTAAGACATGCTTTATCTACCTGGACACAGTCATTATCAGCGTTACTCACCATGAAGTTCCTTCACTCTAAACTCACATATATTTTTCAGAATAAGCTAAGCTGTCTTTAAAAACTGTTTCTCAAACTTGTTAGCAACACTACGAAAGAAGGAATTTCAACATTATCTTCTATTCTGATTCATAAAACACCAGGAAAGCATATGGCTGTATATGAACATTAAATAATATTGTGTTCTGCTCTGCTTACCAAATTAAATCAAGTTCCAAACGCAGCTTATGCAGAGTGAATATGGTTGCCTATAAGAGGCAAACACATTTGGTGTTTAAATTTGTGTTTTCTATTATATAAAATTTTGTAGAATGATGAAACAATGGAAGAGTGGAAATAAAATAGAATATGCATGAAAATATTTTTAAAATACTTTCTTCCTTATATATAAAAACAACATAGATTAGTGCTTCCACTATTTATTTACTAGCTGTGTGAATTAATCAAGTTATTTAAATTCTCTCTGACTCACTTTCTTGATCCGTGAAAAGTACATAATAATGATACTTACCTCACAGGTTTGTGATGAGACAAATTAATTGATGAATAAAATACACAGAATAGTGCTCGCGCAGAGTAAGTGCTTGATGTTAGCTATCATTATCATTTCTGTGTTAACCTTTCCACGGGTATATTATAACACAAATATAAATTGGTTATTTTACAGCATCATTCCTCCCCCTCCTCCCAGCTTTGTCAACAAAAAAAGGATGTGGCCAAAATGAAAGTGGGTATTGGAGAAATTATGAGGATACCTCATTTACTTTCACAAGTCTATCTAGGTGAGAATTGAAAACAAAGAAAATGTAGCCTCTAAATTATTGAAATAGCTATTTGTAAAATGCTTGTCTTTATTCAGACCACATTACTCTTATTTTACAGACGTTTCTAAAACAACTCTCTGTTTCAAGGCTTTCAACCTACAGCTAATAAATGCGGGTTGATTTTAAGCACTCCACATTCTAAGAGCCGAGCCAGAGACCTTACGTGGGCTATTTCATTGAATCTCTGCAAATCACTATGAGGAAGTGTATTAGTTTTCTATTGCTGTAACCAATGACCACAAATTTAGTGGCTTAAACCCATATAAATTTCTTTTCTTTTCTTTTTTTTTGAGGAAGATTAGCCCTGAGCTAACTACTGCCAATCCTCCTCTTTTTGCTGAGGAAGCCTGGCCCCGAGCTAACATCCGTGCCCATCTTCTTCTACTTTATATGTGGGATGCCTACCACAGCATGGCTTTTGCCAAGCAGTGCCATGTCCACACCCAGGATCCAAACCGGCGAACTGTGGGCGGCTGAGAAGCGGAACGTTCGAACTTAACAGCTGCGCCACCGAGCCGGGCCCTAAATTAATTTTCTTGCAGCTCTGGATGTCACAAGTCCACAATCAGTTTTACTGGACTAAAATCAAGGTGCTGGCAGGGCTGCATTCCTTCTGGTGGTTCTAGCAGTGAATCTGGTTCCTTTCCTTTTCCAACTTCTGGAAATCGGCTCTTTTCTTCAGCATGGCCCCTTCCTCCATCCTCAAGGCCCCTCATTCCAACTCTGCTTCCATCCTTGCATCTTCTCTCTCTGACTCTAATCCTTCTGCCTCCCATTATAAAGATCTCTCCATTACGTTGGGCCCACCAGGATAATCTACTCACCCTCAAATCCTTAACTTCATCACATGTGCACAATCCTTTTTAACATGTAAAGTAACATATTCACAGATTCGGGGATAAGACATAACATCTATTGGGTTATTTTTCAGCCTACCACAGGTAGATAATATTCTATTCATTTTGCAATGAGAAAAAATGTAAAAATATTTAACTCCATTAATACATTGAGAAACAAAAATTCAGAGAGGTCGACTAGCTTAATTCAAACTCACAAAACCAAAAAGTGAGCATGAACATACTATGTAGGTCCTTCTGACCCTAATGCTGTTTCCCAAAGCATTACACAATTCTGCCCCCAGAGTAGGAAAAAAGATGAAGGAAAGACTCCCTCCTTAAGGGTAGATTTTTTATTTTCCTTATGACTTAAAAATATTAATTAAATAGGTTTATTGAATGGCTACTCTGTATAAGACCCAATTTTATGTGTTGAGAAGTATGAATGAGACCCAGTCGGTCCCCAGATAATCCCATATATTCCCATGTATTTGAATGGCTATCACTCCTAAACCTAAATCTATAGTCCCAACCAAATTCAACTACCTGATTGACAGTCCAATTTCACATTTTATAAACTTATCCAATTTGCCATGTCTAGAACTGAACTCCTGATTTTTCTCTACAGATAAGTTCTTCAGCCTTCTCCACCTCAGGAGATGGCCCCACCACACTCCCCTCCCCCAGTGCTCAGAGCTAATCAACCATCAAATGCCTTAAATTTGTCTCAAAAATATATCTTCATTGCATTTCCTTCTCCTTATTTTCATTATCCCCAGATTTCTAACTGCTATCTTCATGTCCATCTTGCATTGCCTCAATTTAATCTGCATACATAAACTGGCATGATCTCTTTAGAGATAAATTGGTTTATGTCACTTCCAAGGTAAAATACTTCAATAATTACCTACCACATTTATAACAAAATCCAAACTCCCATGCTGTACAGGGCTCCCACGTACCAGGCTCTGCTGTCCTGATGTAACTAGCAATGGAGCCTCCTTTCACTCCTAAAATTGTCCCATTTTGATGATAAATTACATGGTCACTATATCTATAGGACTCTGTGTAATCTTTCCTCCTCCTAAATTTTCTGTTCATGGCCAAAGTCTTCTCAATCAAGACTCAGCGGGGTCTTCCCTCAAGTCTCTCCTGTAATTATTTTTCTTCAAAATCTGAAGCATAGCATTTAATCCTGCACTTAATTATTTTATTTGTTGTATGTCTGTTCATTCCATCAAGGTACACAGAGACAACCAGGCTCACGTCCATATTGTTCACCCGAAACACTTCAGTCAGCCCAGTACCCGGTACATGGTAGGTGTCCACAAGTATTTATTGAAGGATAAGTGGCTAAATAAACTTGCCGTACATTCAGGGAGCTATGGAGACACATAGTTTAACATTTAAATAATAAAAATATTTTCAAGATATCATTGACCAAAACTAATGCAGAAGTTACTTCTGTTTACAGACAGAGGTTGACCAGGGAAGGCTCCAGAAGGGAAGGAAGTGCAGTCAGTGTTGATGGATGAAAAAGGTCGTGTTATGTGACTCAAGAAACTGAGAAAATATTTCTCAGCAGAAGAAATGGCATTTGCAAAGGCAAAAAGGTTTAAAACAGTGTGGCTATTCAGGGAACTCACAGTAGTTTCTATTATTAGAGTGTATAGTCTCGTATAGATGATATATTAATGCCATGAATCCCTAAGGACAAAAGCTAAATTATGGAAAGCACTGCAGGAAATATAGAGAAGAGCTAAGAAATCTGAAGTTTAGTTTTGTTTTCATTTATAGCGCTAGGATGATTTGAGAATTTCTATTGCATATTTAGCTCACCTTATAAATTATAGAAGTTCTTAGATAAGTAAATCAATTTTTGAAGAGCTATATTTCAAGCTTCATTACCATAAAGAATCCTCTCAGTTGTGAGTTTGTCATGTAATATTCACAAAATTATAATACATGGCCCATAAGGAAACTATATTGAGACTTATAGTATGTAAAACTAAACTGGGCTTTTCCCTCAAAAGATTTTTTGGGTTTGAATTTTAAGAATCATCTCAAATTTCTCCTTTGGTAATGTATTTTCATTCACTCTTAGATTGTAAAAAGAAACAGGCTAAAACCACTAAATTAACATTTTGGTATTTATATCACACAAATGCAAAGACGAACATATGGAATTTACAGAATATGAAGTCATATTTTGATGTAACTAAGAGTTGAAAGAGTGAGTTAAAACTCATCTCAGCCTTAAATATCTGGAAAGAGAAAATTTTCAAGAACTATCCTTGGAACAGATAATCATAAATGGTTACTTGGAACATAAGGAATGTACATCAGAATTTGCACACTCGTGGACTGCGGGACATGAATGTTTGCTTTGGCTCCCAGAGCACTTCAAAAGTTTGAGCCAAGATTTAAATTTGGAGAATTAACAAAAAAATCCAGAACTATATCCCCTCTTGAAAAATTAGAAGACAGACAATTCTTATAGAAAAAGCCAGAGTCTCCTAGAAGAGGGCAGATGCTGTCTAGTTCACCACAGCGCCGCCTCCCCCACCACCCGGGTACTAAGATCCAAGCCACCTCCCTTATGTATGTTACATCTCTGAGATTTTGTGCCAGACCAAAAAGAAAAAAACCCCAAACCATTAAAGACCCCTTGAGAATATGAAAATGTCTAGGAAAATACTTAGAATTTGAACATTGATAATACTGAGAATTGAATGTACAGGCTATTTTAACAAAATCATCTAAAAATGTAACAATTCAGACCTTCAATTTTTTCTTTCTCAGATTTTTTTGGTAAATAAACTATATCAAAACAAACAAAAAGCCAAACAAATCCAGTATAACAGTTTTTCCTCCTGACTAGTAAGCTATTCATTTTGATCTTTGGTCAATATACCATAAACAGCACAGCACAATAATCAAAAAACATGTAAGAAGACCATGTGTTTGATCTGTAGTTTAAATGTAAACACCTCCCTATAACATATCTTTCAATAGAGCAAATATAATTTGTTTTACTTAAATAGATTGAAAGACTTGAAATGTTTTTAATACTCAAATTGTTTTAGATTAGGAGATATAAAGCCAGAAAAGTCATTTCCACGGGAAATGACAGGCACCTACCTTCGCTATCTGGACACACCAGTTAAGCAACAGCTGTGATCCAATGTTATCCTTGTGTTCATGGACGTAATCCAACAGGCAGCCATGGGGCATAAGCTGTGTAACCAGCTGGATAGTTGGGCTCAGACAGACACCCAATAACCGGACTAAGTGTGGATGGTCCATACTTGCCATGATCAGAGCTTCCTATGAGAAAAAATATAATAGCACCACTTCAACCCAAAGTTTTTTATAATTATAGTTACTTGCACTGAATTAATGGTGCTGATAATGACTTTTAAAATGCACACTCAATGGAATCAATTAAAAGCGAAAAGACATTGTAGCCATCATATTCTTAAAGCAATTTAATTCAAGTGAAATTAAATGAAAAACAGAGTATATATTTAATAAAATGGAAAATGTTAAAGAATAACTGCATATAAAATTAATAATGGGATCTCTTTTATAATGTAGACAATATTAGATTTCATTTACTGCCAAGTAAGTTGAAATTGAATCCTAACTTACACTGGATTTTTAACCTTTGATCTTTGGTTCTAGAGTACAATCATTGATATAAATGCTACTCTGAAAAATCAAGAATTGAGACTATAAGCATATTATTTACACATATACAGTTTTGAAAATTAATAAAGGGAATCTTACAACAGAGTCGAGGAGCCATGAAGGGAGCACTCTCTCACACACACCCCTCGTCACAGCCTACTTAACCAGCAGGAAGATGCCACCCTGCCTCAGCGACAATGTGCTAACCACTGCTTGCAGCCCATGAGAAACCACCACCACCTCAAACTCTTGTTCTCCTCTAATGAACTTTTCTTCCAATAACTCTCCTTAATTCCCTCCTAAAACCTAATAAAAGTTGACATTCCCTTAGTCTCTTCAGACATACCTGTGGTTTGCCATAGTCTGCTTGTCCTGAATTTTAATTCCTCTACTGTTCTCAAATAAACTCAAATTTGCTTTGATAATTCATCAATTATTTTATTTTAAGATTGACATTATATGGTGTCAGAGGTGACATCTGAAGGAGACAAACCCTGAGGAGCTAACAACCCCTGGAAACACGTGTGGTACCACTGGAGTCCCTGTGCTCTCCACTTCTGTGGATCATCTCATTCCTTTCAGTTCAGTAAGTCTCCTTTAGGATTTGAGCCCCTCGCCTTATGTTGAGCTCTCCAGATTTATTCAGGATCTGTTTTTGTGATGGCATAACCCTTCCTGGTGAGTACAGCTGTACTCCCTTATCTGTGGTTTTGCTTTCCGTGGCTTCAGTTACCTGTGGCTAACTGCAGTCTAGAAGCAGATGATCCTCCTTCTGACTTATCATCAGAAAGTCAATGGTAACCTAACACTATGTCACAATGCCTATGTCATTCACCTCAGTTCATCTCATCACAGGACATTGTACCATCCAACATCATCACAAGAAGAAGAGTGAGTACAGTAAGCAATTTTGAGAGGGAGAGAGAACATTCACATAAATTTTATTACAGTATATTTTATAGTTGTTCATTTTATCACTAGCTAGTGTTAATCTCTTATTGTGCTTCATTTATAAATTAAACTTTGTCATAGGTATGCATATGTAGGAAAAAACATAGTATATATAGGGTTCAGTACTATCTGTGGTTTCAGACATCTACTGGAGGTCTTGTAACTATCCTCCGTGGATAAGGGGGGACTACTGTACTCTTGTTTTATAATCTCCAATTTTTTACTTATGGGATCCCAATCCTCCAAGCCCTCTCAGGAGATGCCCTCTCAGATGCCAGCTGGTGTCATGTTCAAAAATTATGATCCCTGCTCATGCAAATTCTTAACTAGATGGACCAACCTAACCAAAGGTAACATAGAGCTTTAGTTGATCTCCCCAACCTGTTTTTTCTCAGAACTAAGAAGACCATGGCTCTAGGATTTAAAAAAGTGCATGGGATGCCTGTTTTAATTGATATCTTGAGGCTTCCAAGCAAATTTAAGATTCCAAAATGCCTCTTTACCGACACAATAATTTACTTAAATAAATTATAATTAAAATAATTAATAAAATAATTTAATTTATAAATTAACTGAGGCAAATAGACAATTGGAAGAAGGACAAAAGGCATCAGTAGGCTCTTCTCCATCTCACCCCCCAAGGCTTACTTCTTTTCCTGTGGCACCCACATCACCTCTTCTATACTCTCCTCTTACCCGTTCCAATCCTCCCGCTGAAGTTCCCTTTTTCTCAGAACCTCTTCCCCTTCCCACTTCCTCTTTGATCAAATCCATTGAAATCTGCCCTTTTAAAATCAGACTCCCCAAGGACCCTAACTCTAAGCATCCAATTTCTTATGTTCCTTGGACTAAAGCTAAACTCAAAGCCATAGTAAAAGAATTTTGGAAAGTTACAGAGGATCCCCACAGATTTGCTAAGGAATTTAAAATGGTTGTCTAGACCTACCAACCTGATTTCTCAGAATTATATCAACTAGTCCATATGCTTGTTGGTGAGGCCCAAGCCCAGCACTCAATGAAAACTGTCAACTGTAATGATCCTGAAAGATCTCTAGAATTGCAGATGCCGGACAAACCCCTTGCCCTATTATATGACGGGGCTTGTGGAATTGCTCACCAACTCCAACAGGCAATTCCCAGCACTTTCTCAAAACCTGTTGATTGGAATAATACCCAAGTTTTCACTCAGAAACCAAATTAACCTGTGCATGATTATTACAGTTGACTTCAAATTGTGTTCAAGAAAAATTCTAGTCTTCCTATGGACGTGGCATCCACTTGGTTGGCCTTCAAACCACACCTCAGATGATTCCACTAAAGTCGTTAATCTCCAACTTCAAAAGATGGAGGCCCCTAAGCAAAATCCTCCCAGTCTTTGTCATTATTGTAAGAAGCCAGGACAATAGAAGAAAAACTACTGTAAATTAAAATGCTCCAGGTGTCTTCAGTCACCCAACCAAACCTTCCAATGTCTTTCCAGTTCCCAATGATGAGACTCCAAGGAATCATAAGGACTTTTCCCAATCTTTCCTCTTAACTGGTTTGGAGAAACAACTCTCCAGATTGGGAACGAATTTCTCTCCATTCTTATTGATACTGGAGCTACACTCTCAGTGCTCAACTACACTGCTGTTTAACAGCCTTTGCCTCAAGATACTAAAACAGTTCACGTAGTGAGGATCACTAATAAACGTCAATAAGTCCCTATTTATAAACCTATTTTCTTTTGTCTGGGCCCTCTGAGGGATACCTATTCTTTCCCACTCAGTGTCTCTGCCCTCGTCCACTTACTGGGCCAAGACTTAGAAAAATATCATGCAGGAATTTCTTTCTCCCAAAAGGGGGAAACAATTTTAGAATTTGATGACAACAACCAAAATAACTGGTCCAATGAACTGGATATATCTTCTTCAACATCCTTTATTTGCACTGTTTCTGACAATATCAAAGCTGATGCCAAAGTTTCTAGCCATTTTCCCCTGATGAATCAATTAGCACCATCCCTATGGGCAAAATCATCAACAGATGTTAGTAGAATTCACAGTGCTCCTCTTATCAAGATCTAAATTGATCCCTTAAAACTTCTCCCCAGAATTAATCAATATCCCATAAATGAGGAAGCCCTGCAGGGAATCAAGCCAACCATAGAAGCTTATAAGGTCCAAAGCCTTGTTATTCCTTGCACTAGTCCATGTAACACCCATCCCTGTTTTACCTGTAAAGAAATCCAATGGCAATGGACAGAGGTTTGTTCAAGACCTTTGGCCATAAATAATATAATCATCCCTCATCACCCAGTTGTTCCAAACCCTCTTACTTTGTTGGCTTCCATCTCTACCGGAAGCAAATTTTTCACTATGATTTACGTGTGGAGTGCTTTCTTGAGTATTCAACAGAGAAGGCCAGCCAATCTTTTCACCTTCACTTGGGAAGGACAACAACATACCTGGACGGTCATGCATCAAAGCTTTACCAAAAGTCCTTCTTATTTCTCATAAGTTTTAAAGGCTGTTATAGATGATATAGAATTTTCTGGAGGTTTCACTTTATTACAATTTGTGGACAACTGACTTCTCTTCTCCCCTTCCTACACCTCCTTACAAGAAGACAGTACCCACCTGTTAAAAGTTTTAGCATCAAAATGACACAAAGTCTCTAAGGAAAAGTTGCAGTTCATCCAAACTCAGGTTTTATATTTAGGACTCTGATCTTGGAACAAAGGCTATATTTAGATCCAGATAGGCTTCATGGCATCTCCAATTTTCCAAAACCCAGAACTAAGCACCAATTACAGTGCTTTCTCAGGCTAGCTGGGTACTGTTGAAATTGGATTCCAAACTTTTCTTTTATGGCCCATCCCCTATATTCTTTACTAATAAATAACAAACCTGACCCTACTGTTTGGAAAGATCAGGATGATGTAGTCTTTAAAGCCTTAAAGGAAAACTCAATAAATCCCCCGCCTTTGGACATCCCAATTATCAATTTCCCTTTTTTCCTTCATATATGAAAAATAAGGAAAGGGACTCGGAGTTCTCACCCAAAAACACAGTGGCCACCATCACCCCATAGAGCATTATAGCCAACAGCTAGACCCTGTGGGACAGAGAATACCTTCCTTGTCTCAGAGCCATTCCTGCCGCTGTTGTTTTGGTTAAAGCCACCAAAAGACGTAGTCATGGGATTCCCCTAACTATTCTTGCACCCCTAACTATTCTAAACCCTTCTAAATTCTCATCATACACAACACAGTTCAGCTAGTCACCTCACCTCCAATGAAATCCTCTTGCTAATAGCTCCTCATATAACCCTTTCTCGCTGCAATAACGTTAACTCTGTCACCAAGACTCCTCGTGACTATTTGACTCTGACACATCACCTTCTAACTCGTCACAATGATTTACAGGAAACTCCCTTAACCAATGCTGTTTTCTTGTGGTTTACCGATGGTTCTTATTTAAAGAATGAAAAGGGTAAATTCTGTGCTGGTATGCGATTCCAACTCCTTTTGAAATCATTAAGGTGACACTTTTGCCTTTGGCTGCTTAAGCCCAACATGCTGAATTATATGCTTTCACTCGAGTTTGTATCCTGGCTAACGGATATACCCACAGCCAGTATGCCTCTGGAGTAGCCCACGATTTTGGAACGCTATGGAAACCAAGAGGCTTCCTTACCTCTAATGGAGATACAATTAAAAATGGCTCTCATGTCTAAACTTTTCTAGATGCCATACTTCTATCAGCAGCTTTGGCTATCACCAAGTTCCCTGGACATTCCACACTTCATTCTCTGGAGGCTAAAGGAAACCACTTCACTGATATTTCCACTAAAAATGCTGCTCTCAAGGGAACCAAAAGCCAAACTTCTGTCAGGGTCCAAAAGAATGCTTAGAAGCATTGGAACCCAACAAAGAATGATTTACACATAACTAGAGAGGCTCAACTATCAGCACCAGAGGAAGAAAAACAATACTGGCAATCCAATGGCTGCTGGTATGATAAAACAAGAAACCTCTGGTTTGGGCCAAATAAAAACCCCGTCTTACCAGGGACTCTAAAATTTCCATTATTGACCACCATGCATTCATTAAATCATTGGTCTGACAAAGTGATAACATTTATGAAATAATATTGGTGAGAAAATATAAATAAGACTGCAAAATGTCTGCCTTGCTTGCCCAACCTGCCCAAAATATAATCTGGGAAAACCTGTTAACACTGCTCCTGGACATTTTAAATTGCCTAAGGGACCATTTGAGGTTTGGCAAATGGATTTCATACAGTTACCCTTGTCTTACAGATATAAACATGTTTTCATAATGATTTGTATGGTCTCTCACTAGGCTGAAGTTTTCCATTGCAGGAAGGCTGCTGCCTCTTCTGTGGCTGAAATCTTATTAAAAAAATTATCCCTACTTGGGGAACCCCCTCAAACTTCATAGTGACCGGGTAATTCAGTTTACCATTGTACAAGTTTGCACTGTTTGGCAGGTTTTACAATATTTTTACCATGCCTACCACCCTCAATCTTCAGGACTAGTAGAATGTACTAATGGCATTATTAACACTCAATTGGCAAAATTTGTAGAAACCCTTCAAATACCCTGACCAAAAGCATTGCAATTTGTTTTTCTGAATCTCAGATCCACCCCTTTTGAAACCCATAAATTCTCCCCTTTTGAGATAATCACCAGATGTTCAATACACCTAGCTCCTGCTTCCTCTGATCCACAGCTGGCAAAAGGGGATATACTTCAATTTTGCAAAGGCCTAAGCAAATCCATAGAGAATCATCATACTTTGGTAGAACAATCTTTCCACAGTGCATTCTTGGGAGAGGAAAACATCAGACATCATAATCTGCAGCCCAGAGATTTCATCTACCTTCAGAAAGACTCCCTCTAACCTCACTGGAAGGGACATCACCAGGGGCTATTAACCAAACTCTGCACAGCCAAGCTCCAAGGGGGAGATTCCCAGATTCATGTGTTCACTTAAAGAAAGCTTCAATCCCTGAATGGACCTACACTCCAACTAGTGAATTAAAATTGAAATAAATCCATGTATCTATTGGCAGCTAATCTTTGACAAAGAAGCCAAGAACACGCAATAGAGAAAGGAAAGTCTCTTCAATAAATGGTATTGGGAAAACTGGACAGCCACTTGCAAAAGAATGAAAGTAGATCATTATCTTACACCAGACACAACAATTAACTCAAAATGGATTAAAGACTTGAATGTAAGACCTGAAACCATTAAATTTCTAGGAGAAAATATAGGCAGTACACACTTTGACATCAGTCTTAGCAGTATCTTTCCAAGTACCATGTCTACTCAGGCAAGGAAAACAAACAAAAAAAAAGTAAACAAATGAGACTACATCAAACTAAAGAGCTTCTGCAAGGCAAAGGAAACCATGAACAAAACAAAAAGACAACTCACTAACTGGGAGAAAATATTTGTAAATCATATATCTGACAGGAGGTTAATTCCAAAATATGTACAGAACTTGCACAACTCAACAACAAAACAGCCTGATCAAAAAATGGGCAGAAGAGATGAACAGACATTTTTCCAAAGATATACAGATGGGCAACAGGCACATGAAAAGATATTCAACATCACTAATTACTAGGGAAATGCAAATCAAACCTACAATGAAATATCACCTTACACCCATCAAAATGACTATAACTAACAAGACAAGAAATAAACGTTTGGAGAGGATGTGGAGAAAAGGGAACCCTAATACACTGCTGGGGGGAATGTAAACTGGTGTGGCCTCTACGGAAAAGAGTATAGAGATTTCTCAAAAAATTAAAAATAGAAATACCATACATTCCAACTATCCCACTGCTCGGTATTTATCCAAAGAATATGAAATCAACAATTCAAAGAGATTATGCATCCCTACATTTGTTGCAGCATTATTCATAATAGCCAAGACATGGAAGCAACCCACGTGCCCATCAACAGATGAATGGATACAGAAGATGTGGTATGTACATACAATGGAATACTACTCAACCATAAAAAAGATAAAATCATGCCATTTGCAACAACATGGATGGATCTTGAGGGTATTATGCTAAGTGAGATAAGCTAGACAAAGGCAAACACCATATGATGTCACTCATATGTGGAAGATAAACACGTGGATAAAGAGAACAGATTAATGGTTACCAAAGGGGAAATGGGTGGGAAGGAGGGCAAAAAGGATAAAGGGGCACAAATGTATGGTCATGTATAAAAACTAGACTATTAGTGGTGAACACAATGCAGTCTATACAGAAACTGATACATAATAATGTACACTTCATGTTTACACAGTGTTGTAAGCCAATATGACCTCAATAAAATAATAAAAAAAAAGAAAGTGTCTAGGCATTGAAGCAGACAACAGCTGAAGCAGACAGCTTTCCCAAGATGACAGGACCAGGCCTGTATATCTTTTCTTCACTATTTTTCCTCACTTTATTTCCTCTCTTTCTCTTGGAAAGACAATAATCTTATTTACATTTCCCAATCTATTGCAAAAGGGTGAAACCTGTCTGATTGTTGGAATTGCCACCAGGACCTTTGATCTGCCCATGCCAGTGGTGAGTCTTTAGTCCTATCTATAACTAATTTTACCTTAGTTCCCAGTCAACAGATAATTACTCCTATTCCAATTTGGATGTTACCTATTGAGTCAGACTCCACAAACTGACTTTCCCTGTACCCTGTTTTGATTTTTCCCTTTCTGACAGTAATAACTGTCAGAGCCTAACTTGATGTTAACACTTTTGCAAACCAAACTGCTTTCTTGCTCTTGCCTTCTTTCCCATTCCTTGATACTAACTGCTCTCATGCTGTGAAAGAAAACACCAAAGGTCTTACTTCAGGGCTTTTGGAAAAGAACATTTTAAGATGGTAAGGTGTCTTCCTAAATGTATCAGTCCCACAGCCTCCTTCTTTTTTTTTCCTAAGGAAGATTGCCCCTGAGCTAACATCTGTGCCAATCTTCCTTTTTTTGCTTGAGGAAGATTTGCCCTCAACTAACACCCATGCCAATCTTCCTCTATTTTGTATGTGGGCCACCACCACAGCATGGCCACCAATGAGTGGTGTAGGTCTGCAACAGGGAGCTAAACCCAGGCTGCCAAAGTGGAGAACACCAAATTTAACCACTAGGCCACAGGGCTGCCCAATACCACAGACTCTTGACTCGAAACTAATCAAAAGACACCTGTTAACTCTATTAATAATTAAACTTTAGCTGTAGTCCTCTGCACTCCACCTGGTTTTATCTTTGTCTGTGAAGGACAGGACCAATCCTGGGCCTACAATTATGCAGATAGCTGGCAGATAGGGGCACAACGCTTACTAGGATATCTAGTTGTTCCACTGTCCATTCATAATGACTCTTAAACTGACCACTGGTCCAATCCCCTAAATCTACACCAAAGAACAGAATGTGAACCACCTGTTAGGGACTTGACTCTGAGTTTGCCTCCTTTGGCAGGTCTTTCTCTTTCCTTGGCTCAAAATACACACAAATGAGTGCATGGTTAGAAATGTATCAGTCAACAATTGGCAACATAGCTGACTCCATTCCCAAGGCAATAGCAGCCCAACAGCGATCCCCAGATCCCCCAGCTAAGGTAGTATTGGACAGTCAAATCACCTTTGCCTATCTCCTAGCTGAACGAGGTGGTGTATGTATGGTGGTAAGTACAACCTGTTGCACATGAATAAATTCCTCGGGGGAGGTAGAAACCCAATTCATGAAATCAGAGACCAAGCACAGTGGTTACAAGTTTCACCTGGCTCCCCATAGACCTCTGACTTATTCAGTTGGCCGCCTTCAGGTCTAGCTTCATGGTGCAGAACCATCATACAAACTGGGTTTGCCATATTATTTCTAATTTCATTCTGCATAAACCTTTTTAAACTTTGCACCTGTTGTGTGTCAAAGCTTTGCAGAAATGATTCACCAAATGGAACAATGTTGGCTTAGTGCTTTGAAATGATTTCTGATGCCTATAACCTCGACAAAATATGATTAGAAAGTGTCTGAGCATTCTTCTTCCTACTCTCCTTGTTACTCAAATGTGGCCTAAGTGGTTTCCTGTCACTATGTCCTTCCCCTCCCACGTGGGACATGAAACCCAGGAAAGGTCCTTCCTGGCACCGAGGGACAAACATAGAAATAACTGTGACTCAGATGACCTGGCTCTTGATCGGCATGCCTTCAAGGAAAGATCTGGATCAAGAGGGGAAAATGTGAAAATTCATCAGGGAAATCTTATTCAAAAGAGTCAGGCAGCTGTGAGGGGAGAGCTCTCACACACACAGCCCTGTCACAGCCTACAGAACCAGCAAGAAGAAAGAAGATGCCTCCCTTCCTCAGTGACAATGCACTAACCACAGCCCAAAGCCCATGAGAAACTGCCACCACCTCGGACCCTTGGTCTTCTTCAGGGAAATTTTGTTCAAAACAACCCTCCCCAGTTTCCTTCCAAAACCTAATAAAAGCTGGCCTTCCCTTTGTCTCTTCAGACTTGCCTGTGGTTCACCACAATCCGCTTGCCCTGAATTTCAATTTCTCTACTATTCCCAAATAAACTCAACTTTGATTTTATAATTTATGAACTATCTCATTTTAAGGTTGACAGAATTAAGTTACAGGGGAAATTGCCAAAAAGTTAAAAATGATTGCTTTGGGCAATGGAAAATGGGGGTAGGGAAGGGAGAGGAAAGTAGCTGGAGACTGCTGTCTTCCATCCTTAGCTTTGCAGAAGTACTTGAGCTTTATTAGTACCACCTTAAAGCTACTTTCATAGACATGATTCACTTTTAACCCCACTACTAGTTTAGTGGTGCTTATTTCTGCTGAGTCTAAAGATTACATATTCACAATCCTGGGGTTTGTCTGATGGAGAATATGTATTTACTTGATCCAGCCGAGTCTTCTATGAAGTATAACATTTTAATTTTGGCATAAGGAAGAGTGGGCCACTATGGGCATATGCCTGGAGAAAGGAGAGATATAAGGCCAGACAGAAGACACAGGCTGGTAAGGTGATGTTAGCCTAACTCAAAGGACTTTGTTGTTGAGCTTTTGTGGGCAGAAGCAGAAATTGCTGTTTTTCAGATGACTTCCAAGGAGAATGGGTCTTCCAATTCCCCCTTCTCAGCTGCCTTGGGGAACCAGATGAGTCATAGAAGAGGGGAGAGCACCAGTTTCTATGCTTCCTTTCTGAGCCTACCACCCCTCCAACAGCAGAGGACTGGCAGCCAGGGAGCACTGAGACGTGGTGCATCCCCAGGTGGCATCAGTCAGCAGTGCTGGGAGCAGGGCCTCTCAGTGGCTCAGAGGGAGGAAAAGCTCCACATGGGGGCCAGAGCTGGTAGGAAAGGACACCGTAGAGACCACAGGGTAACCACAACTGGGAGACTGATTTATGGGTACATATGAGACACTCAGCAGCTTCCCACACTATTTGAGGAGACTTCTTTGGGGGCTAGAGTTTCTGCATAATCAATAACGCCAGAAATTTCAGTCATAACTGTTAATATGGCCCCTTATGGATCCATGAGGTGAAAACATTTTGGTTTTACTTACTGTATATTTCAGTAAATGTTTGAAATAAAGCAAACTGGCATAGTTTTAAGGAGAGTGCAGATAGGAATATTAGCCAAGTTAACTATCAATTATTTACTCTAGTATTATGTTAATATTAATTATTAATTAACATTAATTTTGAAAGTGTAAACCTTCACTAAATTAAGGTATGCAAACATATAAATATACACAGACACATCAACAAATAAGCAAAACATCTAATCAAATTAAATATCTAATTTAATCAAGTACCAAATTAGATATTAAATATTAAATATGTTTGTTGTTAGTGCTGTAGACTCAATTCTGACTACTAGCGAGCTGTGTACAGCAGAGCAGAATGCTGCCCGGTCTTTTTGGATCATCCTCTCAGACTATCAGACAATGCTCTGCTGCTATTCAGAGAGTTTTCACGGCCAGTTTTCTCAGAAGTGGGTGGCCAGGTCCTTCTTGCCAGTCTGTCTAGTCTGGGACTATCTGTCACTGAAACCTATCCACCACAGGTGATCACGCTGGTACTTGAAATCCTAGTGGCATAGCCTTCAGCACACAGCAACACCCGGTCACCACAGTATGACAACCAACAGTTGGCGGTGTAGTTCTCTGACCAGGAAACGAACCGGGGCTGTGGCAGTGAGAACACTGAATCTTATCCACTGGATCACCAGGGCTGGATTTATATATCTAATTAAGTTAAATTTATACTGATTGTATTCTATTTCTCTTTGGTGGCTCTCAGGTTTTCATGTGCATAACAGCACCTAGGTGTATTATGACAAGTGTGGCTTTCCTGGCCCCACTCTCAGATAATCAAGTCTGGAAGTGGATCTGCCAAATCTGCATCTGTAGCAAACTCCCTGGGTCGGGTGAAGCTACTGTAGGAAATATGAAACTCTGAGTACTCTAGGACATCCCCATCAAATGTGTGTCTCTATAAGCCGCTGCAAAAGCAGTAACACGCACCAGTTGTTTGATCTTCTTTATAACCCTGTGAAGCAGTCAAAAGAAGTAGTAATTCTGAGCCGTAAAACAAGGAAAGCAAATCTGAGTTGGATGACCGCCCCGGGTCATACGATGAGTAAGCAGCAGGGGCAGTTTTCACTCAGGATTTCTGACTCTTCAGGCACTGCTCTTTCTTATGATAGTAAAAATATGGGAATTTTTACTTCAGTTTCATCAGCACTTCACATTGTAAATGCTTATCTTGTCAACAAGTAGACAGCCCCAAGCACCTGGCGTTAGCCATTCCTGGTTGAATTGGGTCAAATTATACTTTAGTTCCTAAAGGGGAGGAGCAAATAAAATCAAACAACAAATTTGCGCTCCCACATAACGTGCCATCACTTACAATATGCTTTCAGAAAAAGCAAAAGAAAACATATTCTGATTTCCTGGGAGCATTTTTAGGTCCAGGCCATTTAAGATAAAGAGAATGATGAAATTTAAGGTAAGAGAAACATTTTGAGTTTTTTTCAGGATGAAATATACAAACAATTTTTTTTTTGCCTTTTACAACTCAAGGAGTAATGATAATTCCATTCTAAATACGCATTTGAAAAGTTTACATCAGAAGAGTGTAAAAAAGTTGCATGAAAGTTCTCCTCTAAAAAAAATCTATTAGCAAGTCCTGGCCAAAAAGCTGGAGTTGTATTAAGGAAAATTGCTCATCACACTACAAAGAGTATTTGAAACCAAATTGCAGAGTATTTGCATAATAGTTCCCTTTTTTTGAGAAAGAAAAGATGAACAAGACACTAATTGTAGGTTTTATTTCTTCATAAAGGAAATAGCAGATGGCTTTTTTGGGGGATAGGGGAATAGATAAAGGAAAGAGAATGTGGATTCATTTGGAGTGATGAGTGGGATGGAAAGGGAAAAAAATTCCAATATTTTAATAATGGAGTGTTGGGTTTCAATAAATTGCTCTGTGTTAAAATTAATAATGTCCTCTGTTACCTATCTCTGTGTAGGGCCTATGGAAGCAATTTTGGAATCTTTGCTGCTGTCACTATAAAATGTCAGTGAAGGCCACTGGAATAAATACAAGTTGACAGGTGCATTATCTATTTTTCCAGAAATAAAATTATTCCCTGTCTTTCTTTTCCCTTTTGCTTTATAAAAATGTTCCCTGTAGGTGAATTAAAGAATGTTCCCATTGGACAGAGGGGAAAGATGTAACAGGTGCTGAAAAGTCTAAAGCAAGAACATTTTTCTTTATAATAAGGTCTGGCTTGACTAAGGACATTTTTTTTAAACCACCAAGGGACGGCCAGGGCATAGACAGAAAGCTCTGAAGCATGTACACCATTATTCTCTCGCCTATGCTATTTGTATCTCTATTTCAGTTTGAAGGAAAGACATTTCTGTACAATAATAAAAGTGAGCAATATAATTTGTCACATTAAGGTATCATTTTGCCCAGCCTTCAGATGTTTATACCTTGCTACTTAAACTTGTTTTCTCACTTATGTTGGTTAGTGGATTCACAAAAAAAAAAAAAAAAAAAAAAAAAAAGGAAGAAAAAAACATATGGCCAGTCAAAACTTATGGGCTATTCTGTTTTAAAAAAATGTTGGCTTCAGCCAAACTTTCACTGTTTCATTATGTCTATGGACCATTAGTTCAATACCCTTCAGCTGAAAATAGGGAAAATCTCACAGCATCATGGATAGGAAAGATAAAAAGGGGGAGAGAAAACGAAAAAACATAGACAATTAATGTAGACATATAAAACTGTGCTTAATGCAACAGTCAGCAGGTTTGTGATGCTTGAAACAAATGCCTCTCCCAAAGATAGTGAGGATGATGGCGACGAAGAAAACAAAGAAGACGACAACAGCAGTGATGAAAAGTGAAATCAAATTACTGGTCCATAATTATGTTTTACAAACCTGTTTTGCAGCAGATTGTACCCAGATAACAAGATAAATGCAGTGTGCATCTGTTCCTTCCTGTCTCGAATAAATAATAATTTACTTGTGCAAGTAGGTGAGCAGCAATTAGGCTGAATTAATATGCCATCAATTTGAGTTTGTCCCCTTTGCTCAGTGGCCTTAGCACTTTGCAATCTCTGATATCATTTTTGTGTACTTGAACAATGAAGATTAGGATCTTACTAACCTTTGCAGTCAGAAGTTTTCCATCTCCATTCTCCATCGTTTACCCATTGGGTGGCTGTATCTTGGATTTCGTTGGTGGTACTTAACACTGCTCTATAATGAAGACCTAATGCGAAGAATTCTACACAAGGTAGAATTCTATTTTTTGATGGTATTTTCTTTCTTCCCCCTAACACTAGTGAACGGTGACTTTCCCTCCATCCTTATTTTATGTTCCTATCCCTTTGTTATACATTCACTCACTTAAAAATATTTATTGAGGACCTGCTATGAGCCTGGCACTCTGATTGAAGCTGGGTCTACAGTATTATCTCTATCCTCATGAAGCTTTCATTCTACCAGTAGAGGCAACCCAGAATCAGGAAAGCCAAATAAATATAAAATGGATGTATAAATAATTATAAATTATATTAAGGTTTATGGAGAAAATACATAGAGTATTGTAACAGACATTAAAATGGTGGCTGCAGAACTGCTTTAGATAAGGGTAGTCAGGAAATGTGACCTAAGATCTGAATTTTGAGAAATCAGATAGACAAATTCGAGGAAAGAGTCTAAGAACTTGGAAAATTTTGGAAGCTCTGAGAAGGCTCATCTGTCTAGAATTTAGCAAGAGCTGCAGTGGCATGAAATGAGATTGGCAATTTTGCTAGGAGCCAGATCGTGAAAGGCCGTGTGGTCATGAGAAGGAGACTGGATTTAGTCATAAATTTGTTAATGCCTGCTTTCTGTTATGCTTCATTTACCTCTCCCCTAGCCTGAACTCCAACGTCAGCCAATACAATAAAGTGTTTACCTTCATCATGTAATTTTTTTTCCCCTTTGATAATCCCATTTTGCTACTCCTTGGCCAAAGGTAACGCCCACCGTCTGAATTCTGAAACTTTTAAACCTTGTTAGAGGAAGGCATAGATTCATGGGGATTTATCCTAAGTCTCCGATCTGACCCTCCAAAAGTAGCACTCTTGATTTGTTATTAACTCTTCATTATGTTTGTTATGACCTTTATCTCTGAGCAAGTCAAAAACTTCCTACCTTTCACAATATTTACTCTCGACATTCCATTTTGTTCTCTTGAACCCTTTGACCACTGTGTTTGTCTAGTACAACTTCACCTTCACTCCATGTTGGCACCTCACTGAACCTACAATATATTTAGATGTTTCGTATTCTAAAAATAAAAGTTCCTTCAATTTTGCCATTTCTCTACTTTGGGAATATTTACTATTGTTTCTTTATAGTCCTTCATTCCTTAGGGCTCCATTTCTTCTACAACTTTCTGCATTCTTACTATTCAAATTACTTTTGAAAAAGTCACCAAGGACCTCCTTTTCACCCGTCAGTGGGTTTATTCTCTAATTCTTATATTTTCCTGACCTTCTGCACTGTTTCACCTCACTGACCACCTTTCTTTTTGAAAAATCCATCTGTGGCTGATGTTAGTATTTTATTCCATCCTAAATCTCCATTCTCCCTGAGTACTCTTATTACAAATATTAGCACCTGCTTTTCCTTCCCACACCTTAAATGGGAAGATGCTACCATGGCTTTATCCCTAATATTCTTTGCTTTCATCTGCAATCTCTTGCAATATATCTTACAACTTAAAGAAATATGACAGAGTTGTCAAAAACATATGGAATCAGCTGCAAAATTTTGTGTTTTTCATGATTTGATTTAGTTTGAAGCTGTGTAAATAGCATTGGTATTTACAAGATAGAAAATAAAATCATCATATCCACAACGTCTGTGCAAAATATCCAAAACTTGAGAATTATACTGTGCCCATGTTCTAAGCTTTCTTTTCCACTCCTGTAATTCCAACTGTCATCTCTGAGCAGGGACTAATAGATCTTTATATATGTATACCTCCCATAGCATAACATCTATGTTAAATGTCCGCCTAAATCTCTAATGATTTCTTTGAAAGTAGTAAATTAGTTGATCATAGTCATTGGACTATTATCAAATTCTTGTAGAGTGTATACCTCATAGGAAGGAAGTAATACAATTTTATGAATAAATGAGCAGAATCTTTATTATATTCCCCCTTCCCATCCTACCTGCCAGGAATCAGCCCATATCTCAAATGCCTTCTGGTTATCTTGACACACATATCCTACTGGACCTCAAATTTAAGACACAAAGTAAATTACTTTAAAGGAGCTTGTGTGCTACTATACTAATTTTGTAAATTTCAGAAACATTTTCTAATTTGGTTTTAAATATTTAGCATTCTCTTTTCTATGTTTTCCATTGTACTCCAGATCTAGTATTTCCCCAGGGCCTATTAATTGCTTATTTCAGTGTAACTCAAATTTACATCCTTCTATGTATTTTGATTCTGATTCCTACTTAAGTTCAGACTCACATCACTACTGTAAAAAGAATGCTGATCTTTTTCATTAACTCCAGTCTGTTTTTGCTACAACCAACAGAAAAAATCCTAGGCATTTTTTCGGAGTGCTACATAGAGAGCCTTAACATTGCATGTACTCATTAAACATCTGTTGAATCAAATTTGGCATGTCTAAAATTGTAATAAATTTTTGAATAGAGAAGTTCAGACTATGTTCCCAGCTATGACACTAATGATCTGTGAGACTGGCCTGCATATTTCTCTTTGCCACTCCGGATCCATTCTCTATCCTTCTCTGCACTGTTACGGGCCCAGTGAACTGACTTTAATGACAGCAGGTTACCTTGCCCACTGGCTTTCATCTGGGTTCAGCCACTGAAAAGCAATAGCAGAAGACTGAAGAGAAAAGAGCTGAGGTTGGTATCTATCCCTCATCCCAGCTTTCCGCAGCTCTCTACCAAGGGCCACAGCAGTCATCAGCTCAGAGTAAACTTCCCCTTGCTACTTCAGGACTTCGCAGTTCTATTACTAGTCTTGAGACACTTGAAGAAACCTTGTTGGTGTTTCTCAGCCCTGCCCATATCTTTATAAAAACCACTTTGCTAAACTCACTTCCATTACTCAATTTAGTATATAATGTGTGCCATGCTGGGATTATTCTGGTGCAGTAATCTTGAACAAGTCACATAACCTTACACTTATTTGTCAAATCACAGACTAGGTCACTGATGGCAAAAACATGGCATGCATGCTACCAACACCCTCTCCCATGCCCATGGCAGATATTGCTAAGCAATCATTGTGGTAGGCCAATAAAGAATCCCAAAATATGTCCAATTCTAATCCTAGGAGCTTGTCACTATACCCTTATTTGGAAAAACAATCCATACAGATATGATTAACTTAAGGATTTTGAGATGAGAAGATCATCCTGGATTATCTGAGAGAGCCCTAAATGCCATCATGAGCATCCTCACGAGAGAGAGGCAGACGGAGACTAGATACAGATACACGGAGGAGAAGATAACATGAAGAGGGAAGCAAAGATGGGAATGATGCAGCCACAAGTCAAGGAGCATCTGCAGGCACCAGAAGCTGGACAAGGCAAGGAGCAGATTTTACCTTAGAGCTTCTAGAGGGCATGCAGCCCAACCAACACCTTGATTTCAGAAGTCTGGCCTCCAGAAATGCGATAAAATATATTTTGTGGTTTTCAGTCACCAAGTTTATGGTAATTTATTACAGCAGCTACAAGAAACTAATAAACCCGTTGTATTCTTTCCAGACTGGACTGGATGAGGACTCAAAAGCCTTCTCAATTCAAAGCTTTAGGCAGCAAAACGTAGTTTATTGGGAAGTAAGGTAAGATAAACATCGTTGCCTTGATTTTATACATATTTTTAAAATTATTGTTGCTCCCAAACTTAGTTTGGATGTACTATTTTAGTCCAATCTAAATGATGCAGATATTTTTAATTCATTTAGAAATTAACACATATAGGTAATAGCTAAATGACGTAGTTCAGGCAAAGAGCTTATCCCAGTGCCTGGCAGACACTTAAAAATATTAGCTATTATTACATTTGTATTAAACCGATTATACCTAAAGGGAATGAAATTGTTAAGCAGTCAGGTATGGCCAAGAGTCTGAAAGAATGCTGCAGCTTCAGGGTGAGTGATCACTTTGATCTTTTTAAAGTCCAGTGGGGACATGTGGAATGTGAGCCAAGAAAATTGACCAAAAAACCCAAACAAACAGTTTTTCTGTCAGCACTCTACCTGCTATTTTTTTTGTCCTATTTAATATAATGGAGAGCTTGGAATCTCTCTTCCCACCTTCGACATAAAGGAATCACGAAGAGTTGGGAGAAGGCCAAAAGTGGCTTATGGAGTTGCAAGAGGAGTTTAAGAACTGCATCAGTTTGTTCTGTAACAAATAGTCACCGCAATAACAGTAATAGTAGTGAATAGCAACAGGGGTTAAAATAGGTAACAGAAACCAAGTGGTACTGGGAATGCGTGCAGCCGGGGCAGGGACCGTAGCCTACTGACGAATCTGAGCCAAGTCGCAGAAAGAGAAGCACAGAGGAGTCTGCGGTTAGCATTTCAGGACTAATTCAGAAGAACAAGCCGAGAAAGATCCCACATGGACCATCTGAAGAGAAGTCTGGAATGTGCTGTAAAGAATAAAAACACCAACATACTATAGATTCTACCGTTATGGAGAAAGGAATAATAATTAACTTCCAAGTAATGTCTATTGCTTTAATTTTTTTTTCTCTCTATAAATGAAAACCAGTTTCCATAGGGCTATTTAATCTGTTGGGTAAGGCCTGTATTTAGTTTTTCTAGTTCTTAGTAAACATATTTATGGTCCCTGGAAAGTGAGCTATTACAGAACTCCGTCAGATGATAATCACTATGGCTTTTGGTGGAATTGTGCCTGGCACAGTGCTGTTGATTTCTACATGAACTCATTGAGTTCTCAGGACAATCTTGTCCAACAGATATTATTATATCAATTAAGTGATGAGACAAGTTTGAAAAGGATAAGCAATTTGCTAAGATCCTAAAGTTAGTAAATAGCCAAGCTGGGATTTAAATCTTGTTCTCATTGCATCCACAGTCAAGACTCTTTCAACCATGCTGTCTCCTCAAGAACTATTAACATCAATTAGGTAACCAGGATGACCCAGCTGATTTTGTGGTCATTATATAGTGTCCTAACAAGAGCTATCACTGATAAGATTAACTGGTTAGTGGAATCTTTATGAAGTGGCATTTTAACAAGTACCAACTATCCTTTATTTTGGATAAATCAAGTGTGAACAATTTATCTTCAACTATTTAAAATGAATCCTCCAATAATAAAATGCTAAATAGCCTTTGCAGGAAGGGACTAAGACTAACTCCTATCTTTATTTTCATTTCTGCATAGGAGAACTCGATTTAGGAGTGCTCATTCAATACTTTTAAAAATTAAATTTGACTTAAAATAGGTAAGAATCTAGTAACATTGATAATAGCTCTCATTTAATCACTTAGGATTTTATGATTTACTATTTTGTAAAATTTGGGGAATTAGTACTTAATTTTATTTTCCTAGATACTGCATCCTCTTTAAAGGAAGATATCTACTGTGTTTCTAGTTTGTAAGAATAATCTGTTAAACGACAATTATATTAAAAGCATGTAACTACAAACAACTAAATAAAATTAGAGGAATCCTCCCTTAACACCTAATAAAATATCTTAAATGTACCTCTGGTGAAGGAGCAGGCTGGGCTGTGTTCTTTACGATTCATTCAACGTAAAATAGTGACTTTAATTATGTCTTTCATTTTTTACTTACTAGTCTCATGCTCATATAGAACTCCTGTATAGAAATCATTTGTCCTATCAATTATTTCTTTCTTATCTCCTCTACTTTTTATAATGAACTTAATTATTACCATCAGATATATTAAATTAGAAACCATGATTCATATGCAAGTTCTTATATTAAATATTCATGTCAATGTTATTTTAATATTCTACACTGGTCCTGATGTCATGGGCATTCAGTTAGAGGCAGTCACTAGTAAAAACCTGCATTAATGTTATTTATGCTTCTATGTTTTTAATATAGTAGCAGTTAATAATACTACCACCCACCCAGGCAACGGAGTTATAATAAACCCTGAAAGGAAATATGTGATGTCACAAAAGACCTCTACTGTTAATGTCTTTGCTTCAGGAGGCTATGAGCCAAAAGAATGTGTGGTTTTGTGGCTAGACACACACCATGCGGGGGTTAGAAAGTGGCAATAGAAAAAGAATAGCTCATAAAGAATCTCTGCAAGAAAGCATCCACTCTTGATCTGGCATTGGAAACCAGCCACTGAAAATTAAGCAATAGTTTAGAAATGGAATGGTATCTTAGATTTCTATAATGCCTGCCCTAGGAAACGTCAATTCACAGTCATTCTATTCATCATCAGCAAACTCAAAGAGTAGTGCAGGACACTATAATGGTTATTGTATTATATATTATCTTATTGCTAACTGTACTGAGTTAAAGAGAATTCACAGGGAATAGCTAGTCATTCTTTCATTCATTCATTAACTCATTCCCCATATTGACTGACGGTTACTCTATATAGTCCATGAGGGCAGAAAATTTAAAAAGAAATATGTTCTACTCTTAACAAGCTAATGTCCTAGTACAAGTCTTTCAAATTTAGTAAAAATAGGTTATGAACATTAATAATACTTATGATAAGCATTTATGATGTAAGTTTCCTACAATAATTCATTGAAGCCAGAGATTACGTTCAACTGAAAAAACTGAATGCAGGAAAACAAAAGCTTTGTTGAGAAGAATAATCTGAGTGTGGATATTAATATGTGGAGAAATCTTGTTACAAAAGAATAAATAGCATGGTGGTGATGTGATGAGGAGAAAGAGATATGAGCACTGATTCATGCAAATTCTTTTCAGAGTTTGCGCTGTCTTTTACTAGTTACTTGAGAAGAACCAAGTCATTCACACTGTCAAAACCTCGGGTTCTTCAGCTGTACACTCAAAGGATCAATAATGCCTGTCTTGTGTAACAAGAATTTCACATAATATATATGAAAGGTTCTAGCACAGGAGCTGGTACATAATAACAGCTACTCAATATAATTAGTTTCCTTTCCTTCTAAAATTAAGAAAGTGGGAAAGTGTTGCATGCATGAGGAGTACAAATAGGTCAGCTTATGCGGAGCATCCAGTACATGACAGAGCACAGCAAGGAAAAAAATCAGAAAGGAAGGCTGGGAAAAGGGCTTGCAGGAGTTTGAAGGGTAGGCTGACATTTGGATTTTATTCTAAGTGAAATGAGGATCAACTGAATATTCTTGACCAAGAAACTCACGTAATCTGGCCGTTCTGTCCCCAGGATAAATCACAGGGAAAGGGTCTGATGGCCAGGCTTGTTCAGGAAGCGTCTATCCATGAACGAGGTGAAGGGAGCCCAGCACAGACACTGTACCCTGAGGGGTCTGACGTGAACGCTGTCTTGCCAGAGCTCAAGCTCGAGCTTGTGTTTTCTAGTGTCTGGGCTGTGGTTTCCTACTTCAACTCTTTCTCTTTCTTTTTCTTTCTTCAACTCTTTGTTCTTTTAACCCCCCAGTAAATAACAGAGAATCTTGAGAAATTTGTCTGTGGATGATGAAAAACTGTCTACAAATGAAGACACAAACCTTCTCTTGCTCTTTCTGGACAGAGACGCCCTCTTTTCGTCCTCCTTCCCTACAGTGGGAAATGATTTGCATCAAATATGAGCAAAATTTTGCTTCTCAGCATCTCTCTTTCTTCCCGTCATTCCCACAACTGGTTGTATTTTCTTCATAACCCACTTGACCCCTATGGCTGCATTTTTTTTCCGCTAAATTTCATGTTAGTGTTCGTCAGTTTGGCCCATTGCCTTGTTCACACGTATCGTCTGCCTAACACAAGCATACCAATTACTCTTGGACCATTCTGCTAAACAGTTCTGCAAAGGGCTCAAGGAGTTACAGTATCCAATAGTCAGCATGATGTGTAATGAAGTCTTGGTTCTTTACGGACAAATCCAAGGACAGCTTTCCAAGGGCAGGCAAAGTGGCTTTGGTCTGTGGTGTCTATTAATTGCTGCCATGTTGTTGTTCTGTCCCCACATTTGGGGATGTAACAAACTCTGAAGTTATTCCACTAATCTTTTCTACTCGTGATCTTTTACAATATTATAACTTCAGAAATTCTGAAGTCCCTGTGCAAATATTATCTAATTTTCAGGTTCTGATGGCTATGACCTAACTCTTCCCTCTAAGAATCTGACTGAACTGAGAAGAAACCAGTGCTAGAAGCCTAAATATAAAACCATTTTGACAGTTAAAAAATAAAACTTTAAAGTCACTAGTCATGATTATGAAACTTTTGGATTATTAGAAAGTGTTTCTGTGGCACTTAACTCTCAAAATTGTTTGCTCTAGTCTGTTTCATCAGAGGAACTAGAAAATTATCATTTATGATAACACATAGGTTACTTAGATTAAAAGTAAAATAATTCATACGTTCAGAGTAATTATTCATCAAATCTTCAAATGGCATGCAAAACCCACTCATAAAAAGTAAATTATTCATTTTTTAGGTATTTTAATAGAAATTTATATAAATTAAAATTGACAGATGTGTTAAAACATGTACTGGGGCATCACAACCTGGAATTTATTTCAATTTTTAAAATCATAGTATAGAGAAAGCAAGTATTTGAAGATTCTTTTAAACCAATTTCAATGATTTTTTAAGTGCAAAGTAAGCAATTAAATGCTAAGTGTGATTACAGAAGCAACGCACTTGAGGTCGTGTGTGATATCAGCACAGATTTACGGTGCTGCTTCACATTAAGGCATTTTTGCACATCTAATACATTTTCTTTGAAAATGTAATGGAAATATTTAAATACTTCATTTGGTAGTTATTGGATGACTTTAGATGGCTTTGAAAATAAATACCTACAGATATTCTGGTTATGAGCTAAGAGTTTCTAAGGGGACAGTGTACTTTTCAGGGGAAATATAAATAATGGAATTCATTTGATCAATAAACAAAGATTTACTTAACATTTAATGTGTATCCAGCCATATTCTAAAGAGGAGAATGAACTGCATACCACATGACATCTATAAACAGCTTCATTTCATAAACTTGCATGTCTTCAGTGTCATCACAGATTAAAAGAACATTGTTATTTAGTGCTTATGATGTGACAAATATTTTCAAATAGTACTATTGGGTGGGGAATGTTTGGGAAATAAATTCTGATAATTTTTCTAAAATTTCGGAACAAGCTATGGTAAATAAAAACTAGAGCCAAACACATCAAAAATAATAAATATTTATTCAAATAGAATTTAAGAATTATTTAGGAATTATTTATAATTTAGGAATCTAGGAATTATTTATATTTCCAAGATTTTGGAAGTAGAGTATGATAAATGCTCTTTCTTAGTTAAATTATGTTTCTATATTTTAATAGTTACATTTTCTAAATTGAAGTCAATATAGACTATATTCAACAATGTACCCCTTATTAAAAGTTAGGATATAGCGATTACTTGTAACAAATGAATATCTGTAGGACTGTATTTTATCTCCTGTCAATTTAAAAATATACAAAAGGAGTTAAATCTAGAAAAATATTTCTGTAGATATGATATGCTATTATAAACAATGTAATTGATGAACAGAGAAATTAGATGCAGGTCACAGAGGTTATTTTTTGTCAATTATACTAATTAACAATATTTTCTATTTGTTTCTGGATTCCAAAAATGCTCACCAGAAGTAAGAAAGAAATTGTTCTTTTGACTTTGCCCCTAGGTTTCCTTTAATAGTGGAATTCAAACAACATAAAAGGCAGTTTTAACTCCTATTTTTCAATTGGCTCTGCATTTCCTTGAGAAGAAGAAAAAAATGTTTTATGAAAAGAGACAGTATACTAGATATTCTCCTTTTCCCATTAATTTTAAAGTAATTGCAAGAACAAAAAGCCATGTCTATTGTGTACATCTGAACAGCCTCAGGAAGATCCAATTACAAACTAGTGTGTTCTGCAGAGCTCGCATATCTAACTGAGGTACACCTCCGAAAGGTAACATTACTTTGGTTTTGTTAAATCCACAATAGGTTTCAGTTGAGCCAGGAATTTTTAAATATATTAGAATTAGTTCTTGACATTTGGTGTTTTTTTTGTTTAAAATTTATAGATGCATATATAGAACATTTGATGTCAGAGATGTGCAATTCATTGGGTAAATAATGAGTTGTACATTTGACGATAAATACGTTCATCGGCAACATGGGAGTGGAGTACCACTATTTTTAGAACAACCTATATAATAAGTGCCTCGACTAATATATTTGTTAACATTTGTCAACACAAGCGTGTAAGTCTCTGCAGAGTATACTGGAGCAACTTTATTTGATTAACATTTCTTTCTGGATCTCTGAAAAGGGGGTGATATATTTTGATTAAGAACATAAATCAGAGACCAGCCCAGTGGTGCAGTGGTTAAGTTTGCGCACTCTGCTTTGGAGGCCCAGGATTTTCAGGTTTGGATCCCAGGCACGGACTTACCCGCCACTCCTCAGGCCATGCTGTGGTGGCGTCTTACATACAAAATAGAGGAAGATGGGCACGGATGTTAGCTCAGGGACAATCTTCCTCAAGCAAAAAGAGGAAGACTGGCAAAAGACGTTAGCTCAGGGCCAATCTTCCTCACACACACACAAAACAAACGTAAATCAAAATATATTTTGAGCACTAGAATAGTTTTCTGTATTTCTGAATTTTAAACTTTTGTCCAGGAATTTGACATATAAAGATTAAAATTACATATGTGAATAAGGAACATGAAAACATACTCCATGTTGAAGTACTCATACAGAAAAATGTGGATACATGTATCCTGACTTTAAAATATACATATATATGTATATATATATATATAAATGGTACATGAAAGTATAATTTATATAAATGTGTGTTTATATAATATATAACATTAAATTCATTTATTTCATTTTCTTCTTCCTAATATTATATATACACTGATCCATTTATGTTTTCTTTTTAAATATTTTAGCCATGCCTTTATTCATTCAGCTAATACTTATTGGGTGCTGTTATCAGAGGAATCATATCCTCCTAAAAAGTTGAAAGTTCTAATCCCCAGTGTCTCAGAATGTGAACTTAATTGAAAATAGAGCTGTTGCAGATGTAATTGGTTAAGGACACACTGGAGTAGGGTGCGCCTCTAATCCAATATGACTCGTGTCTTTACAAGAGGGGCCTGTGAAGACAGATGCACAGGAAGAACAGTGTGTGAAGACTAAAGACCACAGTGATGCATCTACAAGCCAAGGCATGCCTGGGGTACCGGAAGCCGAGGAAGCAAGGAAAGACTCCGCCTCAAGTATTCCGAAGGATCAGGGCCTGGCAAGACCTTGATTCAGACTTCCAGCTTCCAGAATTGTGAGAGAATAAACTTTTACTTTTGTAAGCAAAAACCAAAAACATATCAGAATACTTTTTGTTACTTTTCAAATTGGAAAAAAATCCAAAGATTTGATAATGCCCTGCCCTCTATTACATAGGTCATGGGGAAACAATTGCTGGCATACACTGCCGGTACAAACGCCAATGGAACAACTGGTTTTATCTATAAATTTGGTTTTTATCTATAAAAATTACAGAAGTATTTACCATTTGACCTGGGAATTCTACTCCTGGAAATTCATCCTACAGATGTACCTTCACACATGTGAATTACCATAGCTTCTTCATTGCAGCTCTATTTGTAATAGCTAAAGTCTGGAAACCATCCACCAGTGATAAGGACCAGTTAAATACACTGTTGTATAACCACAGAGTGTAATGATCTGCAGCTGTTACAAAGAATGTGAACATTCTGTGTGTACTGAAGAGATGATCTACAGAATATATTATTAAGTGAAAAAAATCGAGGTTTAGAATTATGTTCTTAATGTGTTTACTTTTGTGTATTAAGAAAGGAATATAAAATATGTTCATATTTACTTGCATTTTCTTTAAGAAATTGGAAGGCTATACGAGAAACTAATAAAATGGTTAATTCTGGAGGACTGACTGGAGGAGCGTTGAGTAGACTGAGATGGCAGGAATATAAAACTTCATCGTGCATAATTTTGATATTGCTTTGATTTGTGAGCTATATGAGTATACTACCATTTCAAAATATTAAAATAAAAAGTAACAGCCAAAAAACTAAATACTTGGAAGAAATGAGGACATGCTTTCAAATCCAATTCAAACAGACAGTGAAATAGACAGAACAGATAGAAAATCCAAATTCTCTTCCTTTTGACAAGTAAATTTGGACTAATGATAATTATCATTACAACTAACATTTAAGTTATCATTGTAATTACTTTTCTTGTATTGACTTATTTAATTCTCAAACAGTCCTACAAAGTAGGTGTTATTATTTTTGCCATTTTACAGATAATAAAACTTAACTCATAGAGGTTAAGTAATTTCTTCAGAGCCACACAGCTAATAAGTAGTGGAATTGAAATTCTAACCCGGAATTTTGTCTTCAGAAGCCATACTCTTAATCACTACTGATGCACTTAGTCATTGAGGCAATCATATGATAGCCAACAATTTTAAATGTTAGTCATTGAGAATGAAAGGCAGAAACTAGATTTTTCTGTCCACAAATAAAAATTGGCGTTTCCAGCACGTATCTTTTGCAGCACTTAATCTATACCATTGCAAGTGGTGGAGGGAACTAATAACAGCCTCTATTATAGAAGATACAGGAAAAATATATGGATATAATTTGCTATCCTGAATATATCACAAATATAAGAAGAAAATAAATAAAACAATATTCAGAACCGGAAGATCTATAATTGCAATCTCAGTTTTGAAATTATCATGGTCAATTATTGCCCTAGGTAAGATATTAAGCCAACAAAAATTGGGCTCAGTCAAAAGGCTTTCTGGTTTGTCAACTCTTAACATAACAATATTTACAAATTATGAATTTTTAGATTTAAAAATGTAACCAAGAAAAAAGATACAGTAGTCCTCCCTTATTCACAGGGGATGCATTCCAAGACCCCCAGTGGATGCCTGAAACCACAGATAGTGCTGAACCATATATACTGTGTTTTTCCTATAATACATACCTATGATAAAGTTTAATTTATAAATTAGGCATAGTAAGAGATTAATAACAGTAACTAATAATAAAATAGAGTAATTATAACAATGTACTGTATAAAAGTTATATGAATGTGGTCTCTCTCTAAATATCCTATTGTACTGTACTCACCCTTCTTATGTTGATGTGAGATGATACAATGCCTACTTGATGAGATGAAGCGAGGGGAATGACAGGCATTGTGACGTAGTGAATTTTCCCTTTAATATTTTCAGACTGCTGTTGACCACAGATAACGGAAACCATGGAAAGCAAAACCTCGCATGATGGGGGACTATTATGTACAATCTAAACCCCGAAGTAACTCATGATCTCCTCTTGACTTCTTTCCTTAGGTTTACTCTTTAATTAAAATGCTATACCAGGATCTAGAAAACGTGTCAGTCTCGAGATAATTTTCTAGAGTCAATGTGAAGGAAAATAGAGAGACAGTAAGTTAAAAAACATAAATCTAGTTAACATTTCAAGGACTTAGAAGTAAAGGCCCACAAACAATTTCCTTAACTCAACCCAGACCCAGTTCAAAACAAATTTGTAGCCCTTCCGACTTAGATATCAGTATATTCTTCCTTCCCTCTACTGTCCACTTCTACACAAAAATATTTTCAGTCAGTTCCAACTTTTAAGCTCCAGGAGCAGCAAACTCATTAAGTATTAATAGTATAGAATGGTTTGTACCTGAGACTGTACATCAAAATGACTAGGCAGATTTTTAATTATGTCAGTCAAAATTTGAAAAATCTATTGTCCAAACTAAATTCCAAATTTATCACTAAGTGAAAGGTCCTATTGTAAAGCTGATTACTATTGGATAGTTATGTTCAAAATGTCCTTTTTAAATTTAGCCCTATTAAAGTCATCTGAGTTCAATCATGAGAACAGAGCATCAGATCAATTTGTGACCACAGTGGTTAGCATCCACTTCCGAAGTACCATTACAAAAACTACTAATCGAGTCAATAGATATAATTCCTAATTATTGAGCTATGAGTATGAGCCGTTAATGATGTTATCTATTTTTGAATACACACATACATTCTGTTTCTAGAAAAGAAATGTTTGGTAGAAAAATAGGATGAATATATAATTGAAATAGTTAGTGAACCCTTGAAACAAAGAAGAGTTCTCATGCTAAAGATAAACACATTTCAAGTAATTTACATTAAAAGTGTCCATGGGAAAGCTTACTCATTTAAACTCAAAACTTGCTATCTTGTCATGGCCAAGAAGGGGAAGCAACTTAAGCACTTTTTGAAACTTTCTCTACAATAGTGATAACAATCTTAAACAATGTAATTCTTTTCACCAAACATCACCCTAAAACCCTTAAGCAGAGTAACTGAGTATACTTTCCCTGTAAGAATCACTCATAGGGGCTGTTATCATGGTGTCAGCACCAACATGCTAAGACCACAACATTTTCAGCGGCTATTCAGCAGATGAATATAGATATTGCTTCTTCCTGTATATGATTTCAACCTTTGGGGTAATTGGAACATCATTATTTGATTATTCAAATAAGCTCCCCTTGATTTTGATCAGAATTACACAGAAAGTCACTATTTCAGTTTTCAAATTACACATTACAAACATTCATTTATCTGCCAAAGAAGGGGAGTAGTCTAGGGGAGCGAGGACGACCTTTTTTAACATATGAGGCTCCTGATTTATCTTTCTGGTTTTATCTCTTGTCACTTCGCCCAGTTAACTGCATTTCCAGACAGGCTATTTGATACTAGACTGAAACACGCCAGGCCTTTGCATTTCAGCATGCTGTTGCGTATGATATTGTGTCGCTCTTACTCAGTTGGTCATGGACAGATCAAGTCCTATTCATCCACTGAGATCTCATTTAAACATCACCTCTTCTGTGAAATCATCTCCGACTCCTGTGGGCAGAGTAGCTGCTCCCTTCTCTAGGTGCCTTCAGCATATCATGTGTACCACGTTATAGCACTGACGGTACCAGTGGTTTCCCACACTCTACCGTGAGGTCCACAAAGCAAAGACAGTGTCTTACACCTCTGTGGATTTTAACACCTAACACAGTGCTTGCAACTCATTTTTTGATGAGTTGAAAAGTGCTAGAAATATGAATCACATAGACCCTAATGTGGCTCCTGCTTGAAACACATAAGCTGTGTAAATTTAGCTGAGTTGACTATTTAAATGAAGTCTCAGTTGCCCCATCATTAGGATGAGCATTATGACACTGACCTTGTTGAGGCTCTGTAGGAAGTAAATGAGTTCTTTCTATCATGAAGCATAATGCCTGGCATGTCGTAAAAATGATTGCTGCACAGGTGGCATAAATATTGAAAGTGAGAGAGATGAGGACGACTGTGGGTTTTTGAAACATATAGAGGGTGGAAAGGGGCCAGACTAGCTGATGGGAAAGGGAATTTCGCCGGGGGAGCATGAGCAGAGGTCGTTGAGCAGTACACAGGCCAGTAGAAATGTAGGGATCCTACAGTGTTACAGGGCTGTTTGCCACGATAATGGGACTTTCTCCATGTTGGCACTAGTAGTAGAGAGAATGTCCCATTGTGTTGAGCATGGATGACAGCTGGCAAGGTGATTCTAACAGAAAGTCAAGGATGGTGGTGGTAAGGACGTAGATGAAGAAGTTGGGAAAGTAGGTGAAGTTATGGATGGTGGGACAAGTAAGTAAGGCAGGCTGTGTGGCAGAGCAGACTTTTATAACAGAGGAAGCCTAGGGACTTTGAGTGCAGCCAAGAAGATATTCAAGGAAGTGTGGGAGTAAGACAAATGTTAGAAAGGGTCATAGTGATCAAAAACTGCAAATGTGGAGTTTAATTTCTCCAAGGTAAAACAGCTTTTATTAAACAGAAGACGAATCTATCTTACCTAAGGACACGCAAAGTGCAATGAGTGCACCGTCCACTAAGTCTATCCAAACCAAGTCCACATCTAAAGGATGACTCAGACCTTACCTGTTTCACACCTCCTTAAAGCCCCCAGTATTTATTAAGCTTTCTATTCTCTGAAGCACAAAATCTAGCATTTTATATTACTCCATCTAGCATCCTTCTAAGTATATTAACTTGTCCCAAGATATACAGAGTTAGTCAGCCATGTTAAGTCAGATTTGTGCCTGTGTCATACAAAGATAATCTAGCACTTGTCCCCCTGGTTACGTAACTGATGTTGCCCAGATGTAAGTTTATTTGTTGCTAGACCGTAGTGCAAAAGAACCACTGCCCAGATCACATTTCAAGGAAGAATTTGTTGCCCCAGGATCTGACTGAGCCACTGGCAGACTGTCTTCTGCCAACCCATCCTTCAGAGAATTCCTCAGCTGCAGAGAACCACTTCACCCAAGACTACACTCCTTCCCAGGGCAACCCGCATCTAATGACTACTGGTTGCTAACTCAGGACAACATTGACGAGTCATTTTCGCTCCAGAGCTACCAACAGGGTCAGACTTGGCTGTCATCAAGCCTGAATCACGACCCGATTTCTCTTTCTGTCCACTCTTGCCTCCTGTCCCCCACACCACAGCGGTTGATGCCAAGGACACCTCCCAAGAACATTTTGCATACTCAACTCCATCTCAGAGTATCCTTCCTGGGGAATCCGACCCACAGCATAAACCAATTGAAAAAGAACTAAGCAATAATTTGCTTTGAGCAAAATTTTTCAGGCTTTTCAGAAATAGCTATGACATCAAATATGGAATGCCTACCAACGGAGGTGTGAAATTCTGTTTACTGTCAAAATATTTCTTAACTGTCTCCTACTTCATGCCAAGAAGTAGAACGGTAGCCAAGACAGACACGAGGTCCTACATCAGAAACATATTGAAATTGTAGACATGGCTAAAGCTGTATAAAATGAAAATGATGATAATTTAGGTGAAGGATTTTGTCGCATTTTTACGGGTAAATTCCTTACAGAAGGATTTTCTACATTTACATAATCTCAAACTTCAGTAAAGTGACTGAAGGCAAAAGCAAAACAACCCAAGACTGAAATAGTGTCAACACTATAAAGAGCGTGGCGCTCGGACAACCTGCTTACACACGTCTACTTTGTGAAGGAGTTACTGCCCAGCAAGCTGCAGTCTCTCACATCGCCTTCTGGAGAAGAATTTCTTTTTTTTCTTTATATGTATCTAGTAAGTAGTTCAAGTTACAGTCTGAGGAAATTTAGCTTCTCATAAATTTGTCTCGGAATATGAACGATTAAAATAAAATAGGTGTTTAAGTATATCTTTTCTGGAAGAACTCTTCCTAAGATAAAGCAACAATCTGTCTTCAAGTGGTAGGCAATAACTAGGCTAGAAAAGCCAGTTAATTAATCAAACAACTTGAAAATCAGAATTGTGAGAGACACAGGGCTGGTTGCTAAAGATTATTTAGTAAAAACTCTCTGAAATGTAAGAGGTGAGATTACTCACAAGTCTAGAATGCCAAGAGGAGTAATGAAAGACTCTTGAAAAAAAAAAGACATACTAGAAAGAAAAAAAGTGACTAAATTGATAGAAATGGGGAAATAGAAAACTATTACACGGAAATATAAAAAAATTAAAATATGATCTGAGACATATCAGAGTAATAGAGTACCTTTTAAACCCTGATCTAGAGAAAGAACAGAAAATACAACTAAAAAACATTAAGAATGAGAAAAGAGGGGCCAGCCCGGTGGCTAAGTTTGCACACTCTGTTTCGGCAGCTTAGGGTTTCGCTGGTTTGGATCCTGGGTGCGGACATGGCACTGCTCATCAGGACACGCTGAGGCAGCGTCCCATATGGCACAACCAGAGGCACTCACAACTGGAATATACAACTATGTACTGGGGGACTTTGGGGAGAAGAAAAAGGAGAAAAAAAAAGAAGATTGGCAACAGATGTTAGCTGAGGTACAAATCTTTAAAAAAAAAGAATAAGAAAAGAGATAAAACTACAAGCGACGTATTAGAAATGAGACAAAAACATCATAGTTACTAGAAGGATTTGCAATAACATCAGGAAAACACTACTATTGGTCATCATTTTTCTAGAGCCTCCAGACAATGGCACAGGACAAAAATAGGAAATAGGAATTTAAATATTAGGAAGTGAGAGATAAAATTAACATTAATCATAGACGACATGATTTTTTTGTGTGTGTGTGAGGAAGATTTGCTCTGAGCTAATATTTGTGCCAATTTTCCTCTAGTTTGTAAGTGGGATGCCTCCACAGCATGGCTGAGAGGAGTAGGTCCACGCTCGGGATCCAAACTCACAAACCCAAGCCGCCAAAGCAGAGCGTGCAAAACTTTAACCACTTGGCCACAGGGCTGGCCCCTCAATGATGTGATTTTTAACCAAGGATATAAGTAAAATACTAGAACTAACAGACCAGATATAGTATAAATATGCAAAATCAGAAATGTTCATTTGTGCCAACAACATACAATTAAAAATATAAATAGGAAATAATATTCCAGTTACCATAGGAACAAAAATTATAGAATACATAGAAGTAACCCCAGTAAGAAAAACACATTCATATTTTAATAAAAGTATAAAACTAAAGTATACCTGAATGAGAAGTTTTAATATTGAAAAGACTCAACTTCCCCAAAATTGAGCTACATCTGTAATTTGATATTAAATAAGATATCACCTGGGAGGGGAAGAAACATTAACGCAGCAGTTATAAATCTCACCAGCAAAAAAGTTCTTAATGCTCGGACTAGTAATGAGAGGACACTTGCTGTACCAAATATCAAACTCTACAATCAAGGGGAAGTAAGTGAAGTGGTGTGTCATTTCATTTCCTGAAGTTGAATAGACAGGTTAATGGAACAGAAGAGAGCTTTCAAAATAAGATAAATATATTCTGGTAATTTGTTTACAAAGTAATTATAAATCTACTAACTCTGGTGGCTTGGATCTAAAAAAGATTTTTAAGAAAGCAGCAACATAAATAGAAACATTTATCTTAACTCCAACTTTTCTCAAAGTTTCAAGTGATCCCAATACATAATCTGCAGGAATGCCTAGTAAATCTCTATGTTCTCTTTTTTCTCTAGCATCTTGAAACTGCTGAGGGCCTCTTTGCTACCACTGAAAACACTTTCTCTAGGTTCTAGTTTTGCAATCTTGGTGCTCTGATGACTTATTTATTTATTGTTTCTGAGCTATCCTCTCTTGAAATGTCCTTTCTCCTGCACATGCAGCAACTAGAGAATGTAGCTCTTTGTCCACAGTCATTCACCTGAATGAGTTGAAAGAGATCCCAACTTCCTAAAATTAAATTCCCTTTTGTTGATACATTGCTCTCTAGGACATATATGATTAAGGAAATGTGGCATGTCTAATCAGGCAAGAAAAAGATGTCTAAAAGATACATGTCAAATTCTTGATAGTAATTATCTCTGGATTTAATGAGAATCTTTACTTGTATTTATTTATTTTGGAGGAAGATTGGCCCTGAGCTAACATCCATGTCCATATTCCTCTACTTTATGTGTAGGACGCCTGCCACAGCACGGCTTCACAAACAATAGGTAGGTATGCACTCAGGATCCAAACCAGTGATCCTCAGGCTGTCAAAGACAAGTGCGTGAACTTAATTGCTGTGCCAAGGGGCCAGCCCCTTATTTATTTATTTTTTCTGAGGAAGATTTGCCCTGAGCTAACATCTGTACCAATCTTCCTCTATTTTTTATGTGGGTCTCCACCATAACATGGCTGCTGGTGAGTGGTGTAGGACAGCACCAGGGAATCGAACCTGGGCCGCTGAAGCAGAGTGCATGGAACTTAACCACTAGGCCACAGGACCAGTCCCTATCATATTTTACTTAAATATTTTCTGCATTTTTATGAATACTTTTTCATTTATAATCAGAACATAATAAAATATATGATCTACTAACACTCTTCTTCAATCTCCACATATAAAACAATTTGATAGACTAATGTTTCCTTCCACTGAAACACAGCAGCTGTCCAGTAATGCATTAAGTTTCAAGGATTAAAGAATTTCTGTAATACAAAAAAAAGGTAGTTCAAAGAAATATTATTATTATTAAGTACGGTTAAATTCTCATTATCAAGGCAAATTGACTGTATTATATAAGTTTTCAGAAAAAATCCGCACTTCAAATTCATCTTCTACATATTCATTTTCATTGGATCTATACTCAGTTAAAATCTAAATGATAAAAATGGCAAGGATACATTGTCATTACTTCACAATAATTATTTAAATTTTTATTTTTTGAACTTTCATGTGATAGTAAAACTATCACTTACAAATGATGAGTTGTCAAATGAATTTCATTGATGGATTTTACAATTCAAAGAGATTGCAACTTTTTAGGCTTAAATAGAATTCATCCAAATAGAAAGTTTGTCTTCTTATGTTGTTGTTTTATGAGAAGATCTTATATTTTATTTCATTAATTTTATATCATAATCAGTATGTTACAAAATAAGGAAAAGAATAATTCAACTAAAGTGTCGTCTTTGCATGCCTGTAGAGAATGGGGGAAACTTTAGCTAGAACCATCTTGGCAGCCTCTAGTTTGCAGGTATAAGGCACCAGTGCAGCTGGTAGACTCAGTATAGGTCTTTATGTTATGAATACTGACTGCAAGAAAGACCAGAGGGCTCTAGACCATGCATCTCTCAATGTCTGCCTTGTGCCCCACGTTGCTTACAACAGGATCAATGCTTCGAAGCTCCCCATACAAAAATTCTAGCCTAGTTCTCACAGCTAAATCATCAGCTATATGTCAGCCAAGGAGCTTTCGTGTGGGCTTGCAAAGCTTGGATTGGAAAAGTCTAAGACTAGAAACAGAAACAGAAACTAAGACTAGAAACTAGAAAATCAGAGAGATCAGATTGGAAGTTTCTTTCCAATTTGGTGTTGGGCTGAGAAATAGTGGAAAGTTGGGAATGACTTGGGTTGTGGTGGATAGTGTCATCATTCGCTAAGACAGGGACACAAGAAAAAGAAAATCTGGGTTTGGGAGTGGAGAATAGGTCAGTGTGGGGCATGTTGAACTGAGAACCTACGAATCCTCCACGTTGTTTTAACTAGTGAGTAGTTAGATATTCTGATGTAAGTTTCACAAGAGAAGTCTGGGCAAACATCCGGGAAATATATTTTATTGTTTTTTACCATTTAAATACCCCATTTATTTTTCTTGTATAGCCTCTAGGTTAATTTTATGTAGTTTCTTTTATTCTTAAAATTATTCTAGTAAAGTCAAAATTTACACATATATAAAAATACATTATGTACCAGTAAAAGAGAAACTGGACTTTCTTTTCATTCCAGTTGGTGTTACCTGCTACTTATTAGATTGGTCATATTCTCCAAGGCTGAATTGAATTCCCACAATCCAAATATTTTGTGGTGATACATACAATAGATTCTTTGGCACAAATTTTATTATTTCTCACAGAAGGTACTCAACAATTTGAACAATGTAACTTGGCAGAAGGAGACATTTTTGAGTCAAGTCATGGATTTGAAGCCTGTCCATAACTTACTAGCTGTGGGACTTTGTATCATTCATCCACCCTCTCAGAACTCCAATTTCTTCATTGTGGAAAACCTATTTTACAGACTGTTGGGAGATTAAACAAGGAAGATACACAAAGACCATGGCACTTGTCATAATAACTATCATCGTTGAAACACCAATGACTTAGAATAGTCTCTTGGGCAGTCTATGCACAGATATCAATCACTTAGATTTCCCTAGGGGTTACAATATTAGCAAAATAACACTGGGATTTAAGAGAGATCCTAAGCCAGTGATTCTTGATTGTGTTTCTGCACTTCACAGGGATTACAAACGCCAGATATTGAAGAAAAATCATGGTCGAATATGCATGTATGTGGACTTTTTCTGAGCAAAGAGTTCATAACTTTCATCAGTTTTTTCAAAGCCACCTCTGAACTGGAAAAATGATAAGACTTCTGCTTTAGGCTCTTTTATTTCTGCCTATAAAGAAAATATTATAAAGACCAAAAAAAAAAAACCCATCACTAACCATGCTAACTTCAGTTAGGTTCAGCCCTATGTTAAGGAAATATTCTTTGAGCTACCAGGCCCACAATAAATAATTTTTTATTTTTTTCTAACTTTCCAGTTAGATGGATTTGATGTGCTAACGCTGAGACCTCTTCTGCCAAGAGTCATGCAGCTGTTGAATGTCTTCTTTCACCTGCAATCTCTACGACTCTGTAATCTACAAAAACAATGGGTACCATAAATATTTCTGGAGATCATCATACTAACCCTAATCCTTAGACAATTTAAATTGGGTGTATTATTTCCCAGAAAACTTCTCTTGCACCTAAATCAAAGATGATAACTCTTAGCTAAATATTTCCAATATTTGAAAATTTTAACCCACGGGGAAAGTCAAAGAAGGACTTCACTTTTATTGTAATCTAGGGGCTAGAGCTGGTCTTGGACACTTCTCCCTGAGTGACTGCTGCAGGTGGAGTTGTGAACTGCCACTCTCAGTATAGATGCTTCTGCCCTTCTTGTTTCCACGTGTGGACGACAAGGTCACACACTTAAGGAGCCCTCTAGTTCTCAATGAGCAATCACTGATTTCCAAAGATGCCTAATGCTCTTCCTTATGAAGGAAGCTTTCTCCGATAGCATGAGATTATTACATGGATGAAATTAGAGGGCACAGATTCTTTAGTTTTACTTTAATAAAACCTATCAGAAAAAAAAAAAAACAAGGTTAGAAGGAGCTTATCTAGGATTTTCAGACTTAAATTTCTTACAGAGCTTCCAGTTTATTATGATAGATTAAGTACATGCATTTTCTCTGCTCCTTCTCAAGATTCCACTAAAATGAGCGTGAAGACATTAAAAAGATACAAAGACAAAGAGAATGGGAGAGGGGATATTAACCAGTAAAAAATCATCAAGTTTCAGGGAAATGGAGGTAGTAAAGCGAAGAGCAAAATGACGAGTGCCTGTGAAGGGGGATGCCAAGAATAGAAAAGCCAATTCATTCGCAGAAACTGGGAGGGCTATAAAACCTGGAGACACTTAATACCACAGATGGAGAAGGGACAAGATGGGGCTGAAAACAGGAACAATGTAAGATTTGTGTAAAGAGCAGTCGGACTCTCTGGTCTTCTCCTTACTTAGAGAAGCAGGTTACTGCTCCTCCGCATCCTGGCAAGAAACGAGAGGTTTGTAAATGAAGAAACTGAACCAAAAAATCATTTCATTTAGGGGCACTAGGTATAGCAGAGATTGGGGGAGAGGAGCCTAAATAACAAATATCTTTTTTTTTTAAGGTTACATAACGAGCAGAACTACTTGCAATCATTTCCAAAAATGCCCAGCCAGGTGTATAATTTTGCCAGCAGACAATTGGTGTATTTTCGCTGAAAAGACAAATGGCCTCAGAGAGAGTAACTCAAACGAATGGTGATATCCCTGCTCCCAGTAAAGCTCAGCTCACCAGAGGCTGCAGACTGAATGTCCGTGTCTCCCAGTGTCCCCATGTTAGATGCGTGCTCACCAATGCAGATTACGTATTAGGAGCAGGGCCTTTGTGGAGGTTTCCTCATGAGGGCAGAGCTCTCATGAATGAGACTGGTGCCCTTGTCAAAGATCCCTTGAGAGCTCCCTTGTCCTTTCCCCCACATGAGGACACAGCAGAAAAACAGCTGGCTGTGAACCAGGAAGCGGCTCCCGTCAGACGCTAAGCGGCTGGCGTCTTGATCTTGGACTTTTTAAACTGGGAGAAAATTTCTGTTGTTTATAAGCCACCCAATCTACGGTGTTCGATCCTAGCAGCCCAAAGGGACTAAAATACCAGAAATTTGAGAAAACTTTTAGTTCTAAAGTGAGAGCCCACTCAAACAAACAGAAAAGAAGAACCTGGAAGGGAGAGACAATTCAGGGAACAGAAGGAAATATTTAAAAAGTTAACACCCTACAACACATGAGAACATATATTCATCAATCACAACCAGATTGTTTAAAAAAAAAATGACAGGAAAAACAAAATTTAAGTGTGTGGAAATTAAAAGTCTAATACATGATATTAAAAAAAACAATTTGGAAGAAAAGGTCAAGAAAATCCTCAGAAAAATACATAAACCTGGAAAATCTGACAAAAAGGATTTGAAAATTAGAGAATCAATCCAGAAATTTCAGCAACTGACTAATGATCTTGGAAGAAAGATGAAAAAAAACAAGATTATATCAAAGATGCCATGGGGGAAAAAAATTCCCAAACAGATAGAAGTTTCTGGATTCAAAGGGCCCTTCAAGAGCTCAGCACAATGAATAAAATTAAAAAATAAAAAATTTTTTACGAAACCTCAATGTTCATTGTTTGGAAATTTGGGGAATAGTAGAAAAAAGGAAAAAATGAGTCAAATATTGCCAAGGGAGAAATTGGAATTAGGAATCAGAAAAGCATTGGACTTCACAACAGCAACATTGGAAGCTAGAAAACAACAAAGAAAAGTTTGCAAAATATTGAGGGAAAAGAATTATCAACAGAATTTCACACCCAGGCAAAGTAGCAATAGAGTAGAGAGGTAGAAAAAGTATTTTCCATGTGGCAATTCTCAAAAAAAAAAAAAAAAAAAAATTACCCCTGCCACGCATCCTTTCTCAGGAAGCTATTAGTGTGAGGATGTGTCAATCATCAATTTACCGCCTCTCAGCTACAAATGCACCCTTCAATCTATCCTCTGATAAATAACTGAATTGCTTTAAGTATTTCTCCTTTAAAGTGAGCGTGATCAGCTTTTGAATTGAGGACTCTGGAGGGACACTGCAAGGGGAAGAGGCTTCCTGCAATTCCTGGCACAGGTCAGGAGGGATGGAGTGTGTGGCTGTTGGGTGTGTGTGTGGAAGTCAGTCAAGTGGGTGTAAGGACATCTGATAGAGCCCACCCCAGCCATGGGCCCAGGACGCGGTTGGTCCTCCATGACGCTGAAGCCTTTGCGTGGGGGTAACTTTTCCATAGCCCTCTAGAAACAGAACCCAGAGTCCTGCATTGCCTGTCTGCTCTGCAGGTCTCCTGTCTGTGCGGATGCTGCAACAATCGCAGCAAGTCCCCACACAGCCCACATCCAACCATCTATCTGGACTCCCTCAGCACACAGCCACTTGCGTCACACAGGAAGAAGTCGTTCCTTCTGCAGGTCTTCCCTCAACTCCTGTCCACATCCAGCCTCCATTTGAAGTCCACCCAGGCCCCCAGTTGCTGATCACTTGCTCCCCAGCCTGCACTCCAGAGGTTACCTATCGATCGCCCAACAACTCCAGACCAGCTCCAGCCTGGCTAAACTAGGAACTTCTTTGCCATCCGGTGGCCAAACCACATCTTCTAGAACAAACTCTGAACCCCTTCAAATTTTTCCTTCCTTGGATATTCTCGCTTATCCCTAGGGTACCATATAGGGTTTCCTTATATCTTATAGTCATTCTTTTCATCACAGTTAATAATTCTTTATATGGAATACTAAAATGACACACTAAACCAAGAAGGAGGTAGATATGGTGTCAAGGAACTGAAGGATCCACCTGAGCTGCAAAGCAAAGGGACATTCTAGGTGATGAGGAGAAGAAGGCTCCAAATTGCAGCGGGGCCTTCGACCCAGACACTGCCAGTCCAGATTGGAACATGAGAGTGGAATTCTTCAAGAAGGATTTCTCCCAGGTAAGACAGAGAGGAAAAAGAAACTGATAGATTTCCTAAAGTACCTGAGCTTATGCAAAAGAGTATTCTGTTCATAAGTTTGAGAAGGATTAGATGTAGGGATATAAAATGCTTAGAAAAAGCATTTCTTACTGAAATGACTATCAGCAGAGAGCAAAACTTTCATAATAATCATTCTGAAAAAAATAAATTAACAATATAATTGGAAATTGTCACATAAACATCATACAGGGAGTATGAGTGAAAAAAGAGTTTAGGGAAAAATCTGAGAATGCTAATTCTTTATTTACCATATTAGAAAGTCAATATGTTATATCTAAAGTTGTTACATCAAGAAATAGAAACAGAAGCATACTTTTAGAAATGTGGAGGTAAATATCAGCAGAAACAGCTAACAAAATTATCCCTGGGAAGCAAGACTAGGGGGCAGCAAGAGGCTGTTTTGCTATTATTATAAGCTTGTGGTGCTATGTACTTTATATATATTGGGTGAATACACACATTTATATTTATATAGCAACATATCTATATCTATCGATCTATACACACTACTTTGATTAAAACTCTGAGAAAAAAAAATCCCATTAAAAGTTTCCAGTACAAAAAGAAAAGCAAAAAATAACAACAAAAAGGAGGAAAAATGAAAGGAAAGAAAAAAGAGGGGCCAGCCTGGTGGTGCAGCGGTTAAGTTTGCACGTTCTGCTTCAGCAGCCAAGGGTTTGCCAGTTCGGATCCCGGGCACAGACATACACACCGCAGTGGCAGGCGTCCCACATATAAAGTAGAGGAAGGTAGGCATAGATGTTAGCTCAGGGCCAGTCTTGCTCACCCAAAAAAAAAGAGAAGGATTGGCAGCAGATGCTGGCTCAGGGCTAATCTTCCTCAAAAAGAAAACACACACACACACACACAAAAAGAGAAAAATGAGCCTATGCAGTTTCAAATAAAAATTACTTGTGATTTTTTTGGCTGAACCAAAAAGCATTAACTTTTATTAGAAGGTATCTATTGGGTTGCTCTCAAGTCCTCCTCCCACCTTTTGTGAATCTCAGTGTTACCCAATATCTGTGGTAAAATCTTGGGCTGTCAGCAGCCATTTTGAACAATGGGACTCTAGCCTCTCATTTGGTCCAGGGATAGGCATGTTCCCAAGATGGGCTAATGAGAAACTTTTTCCTAAGCCCTACTTTCTAGACTAGGAGTTAGTGAGGTCTTTCAGACAAGCTGGGTAGAAGCTGAGATAAGAGAAGTGTCTGTGGATCCTCATGGCATTGAATTTCCTAGTTCCAAGTCATTCCTGAGGCCCAACTATATTCCTGCCATTTGAGTTCTACTAGATTGCCATTATTGTTCAAGTGGGCTTATTTAACTTGCTTTTCTTTTTTTGGTGAGGAAGATTGGCCCTGAGCTAACATTTGTTGCCAATCCTTCTCTTTTTTTTGCTTGAGGAAGATTATCCATGAGCCAACCTCTGTGGCAATCTTCTATTTTTTTATATGTGGGTCACCACCACAGCATGCCCCAACAAGTGGTGTGTAGGTCCATGGCCGGGATCCAAACCCGTGAACCCCGGGCCACCAAAGCAGAGCTTGTAATTCAACCACTACACCACTGTGCCAGGCTTTAACTTACTTTCTTGATTAAACTATTATACAATCTCACATTTATAAAGAAGTTCTTTCTACTCTTTCAAATTATTCATTAGTTTATAAACATTGTATGTTTTTTCCTTAGACCACAGATCAAGTCTCACAGTCTAACACATAGGTCAGTCAATGTTGCAATGGCAAATTAAAAATGCCAGTTATCAGGGATGAAGTGGAAACACATTGTTACTCTCTGTAATGTGTTATCTAGTGATCAACACTCTGAGAGAGAGAAACTTGATGTGCGCATCAGCTAACATGATCAGAGTGGGTCACGGGATTTTGCTGAAGCTTAATTGAGCTTCTACCTATTTTTTTTTTGTTTCATCTGATTCTTTAAATGGTAAAACTGATTTTATTCTTACTTACAGGTAAATTTTACCTTGAAATTATGCCTATCAAATGCTGACATGGTACTAAATTTAAGTACTTGAGAAGGAGAAAGCCAAATGATAAATATCACTTAGCAATCCACCAAGGCCCCTTGTCCCTGAACACTTTATGCTCTAATGCTGATTTGTAAGTCAAATAGTTTCTGTCTCTGCCAGTGTTCACATTCAGCCTTATCAAGCTCACAGCACAAAGAGACCTTGTAGTGTAATACCTCATCTCCAAAAGGACAGTTAGATAACATAGGACCAAACTTCAGAAACGGCTTAGCTGGCAAATGCATATTTTTAAGCAGACTGCTTGGTTGACTTAAGTATCAGAACTGTCTTTCATCAAGTCTTGATTGGTTTACTGCTAACCTTGACCTAACAGTGGCTTGTTTGGAATGCATTTCATTCAAGGCGTTGAAAATAATCTCTTGTATTATTAACAGAAATTCCTTAAAACCATCATTGACTGCCCAGATAATAAGAATCTGGCATATACATTGCCCTTTAAAAACTGAAACATCACTGTATCTATTTGAATTGCTAATGGGAGAAAGAGACAAGCAGAGATGATTCTTAAATAGTAGGAAGTTCTTAAACACAGGCTTTCATTTTCTTATTGTGAAAAGCTGGCACTAATTATACAGCTTTCGGTGCTAAAGTACACCTTAAAGAGCTGGGAGCCTTTGTTGCTTTATTATCCTGATAAATGGAAGAAAACTTATTCAACACACCTGGATTACAGTTAACAGATTCTACATAAATTGTTTCTCTTTTGTTTTGCTGATATTGTTTTAAGAAGCTCAAGTTAGTCAAAGTCTAAATCTAGAAGGGACAAAATAATTTACTGATTAAAAATGGGCAATGGCACATGAGCTTGTAGTGACATAAATGTTAAATTCCCTAGAAGGAAGCTCTGTACATCATCTTCATCCATCCTAGGAAATGGTGTATTGTTCTACCTACGGAAAGAAGACTATGGAAGGATGCCCGCAGGTGGGGTCTTTTCAGACTTCACAATCATTTCAGATGGCCCACACCAGGGAAATACGAGAATCCTCACCACTGCCCGTCTCACCATGACAAAGCCCTGCTGTAGCTCCTACGTCCGGAAGTCAACCAAAGTCTTGACACACGTTCTAGAATCAATTTCCTCATAAGAGAGCTTATAGTCATTGGAAATGATTTCATCACTCCCAGTTTATTCCCAGTTCAAAAGTGTATCATCCTGGGGCCAGCCCAGTGGCATAGTGGTTAAGTTCACGTGTTCTGCTTCGGCAGCCCAGGGTTTGTGGGTTTGGATCCCAGGTGTGGACCTACACACTGCTCATCAACCCATGCTGTCATGATGTCCCATATACAAAATAGAGAAGGACTAGCACAGATGTGAACTCAGTGACAATCTTCCTGGAGCAGAAAGAGGAAGATTGGCAACAGATGTTAGCGTGGGGCCAATCTTCCTCACACACACACACACACGTACACAAAAGTGTGTCATCCTGAAGGAAGCACCACTCGAAAGATGGAAAAAGAATAGAGGCTATTTTCTCATAATATCCTCAGTTACTTCATGTGTTTTAACAGATAATGGATATTTTCGCACTAATAACTATTAATTTATTATTATATTTATTATAACATGCCAAAATCATAAAACACTATTTTAAATTTATACACTTTACAGACAATAAAATATCAGTTTTAGCATCTTTCCCAACACTAGATCAGTTTCTATTATTTCGCTTTGCAAAAACAGAGAGATTAGCTGGGCTGACCATTGGGATGTCAAATTGTAGGTTGTAGAACTAGAATTTAGACCAACATCTTCCAAATCAAGACTCTAAATTCAGTATTTCTTCTGTGTAAGGGGTCTCCTAATTACTATTTATAAAATTTTTATTAAAATATTAAGATGGACAAAAAAGAAATGCTGTCTTAAAAAAAATCTTAACGAAGCCCTCTAAGCTTAAACTAGATATTTTTAGATGCAGATGGTGGTGGTAAGTTCCTCTGGACAAGAGGTAAAGCATTAAATAAAGGGATGACAGCCTGTTAATAACAATCTGTTTACTTCAGGAGCAGTGGAGAGATGACGTCTTATTAGGAAAGTTCTTTACTCTATTTTCAGTTAGAAAACTCTGACAGCACACTTATGTCCAAACTGTTTAAAAATATCTTAATACTCATTTGTAAATAGGTATATTACTGCTTAAACAGCTAAAAATGCCCATGAAGTACATAAATATAGATTTACTGTACAAAAAAAGGTTACTAAAGAGATATGTAGATATTGTAAGAGAATATAACTCAATTGAGGAGAAAAAAATGAACATTATTTTGAAACTGCCCTATTTTTTTCTACAGGCGGTTCCTTTCAATGATAGATTACCAAGCGGAAGAATTAATTTATCTTTAATAAACCTGGGGACCTTATTCATAGCACTCGAAAATATGAAGATAAACTGAAACTATTGTCATGGACATTATTTGAGAGTTAATTGTGTATACAGGTGAAAAAAAAGGACAGCATTTTCCAAAGATGTTCATGCCCACAACCCGATAAAATTGGAGAGAATTTATGACATTTTTGGGGGTGAGCATTTACAGCCAGAGATTTTTAATAAATTAACCCTCACAAGTAATAATTACATTAAAGTGAAAACTAACCAGTTATTGCTTTTAAATAAAACGTAAGTTAAGCATTTGTAAATATTTCTGAAATAAACATATTTGAAACAAGAAAGTTCAGGGTTTAAAATAAGGAATTATGCACCAAACTTTTGGAACTGGTGGAGGGAGTTAGTGTTAAATAAGTTATAGGGAAATATTTGTATATTCATTTGTCCTCTCCTTACTTAAAGCAGATTTCAAAAACCAACAAACAAAAGCCGCAAACACACATATGGTTAAAAAATACATATGTGTGTGCATACTGTACATAGATATACAAATACATATATATGGCAAAAATGAAATAAGGTTAGAAAAAATGAACTGAAACAAGGGTCAATTTGTTTCATAAAATGCATGCATTTTAGATAAATGCATCCAAATATACTGGAACGCCAAATAAGGTTGTTATTCCTGCATTGGTCAAGAGTGTAAACGGTCCCTGAACCCATCACTAATGATAATATTTTCTTCTAATCTCCCATCAACCTGCTGAAAGTGGCTGTTTTGTTACCTATTTAGTATGTGACTAGTCAAATCTCACCAAGCCTAAGGCTACGGCGAGCAGGTCATCTTTCTAACCATTGGAGTACTGAGACAGCACAGGAATTTGCACATGGAAAACTCTTCGTAAAAGTCTACTAAAAACAAAGGAAGTAAAAATATGTTACCTGTTCCTCCAAATTAAAAACATATTTACTGAAAATTTTCTACTCAGTAAATGGATATTGTGGGAGTTACAAAGTGTGAAGTGGCTATTATCCAAAGACACTGGCAACCTTGTTGGGCATGCAAAAATTACATACAGGCTTTAGGTGTTATACCTTTACATGCATTATAAATTTAGAGAAAATAAGAGGAGGAGAGTAATGCATGCTGAAATTCACTCTTTAGAAATAAACATTACATGAAAAGCTAGAGAATATTGTCTTTTGAAGCATCTCTCTGCAAAAGAATAAAAGGCTTTTCTTTAGCAAGATAGTAACATCTTTATTAAGTGAATGAGTGTCCTACATTTTGAAATTATTTTTCATTTTAAAGGAACTTGGCTCATTGCTTTAATCACAAGAGGAAAAACCTTGTCTGACTTTATAATCAGACCCCTTGTGTTTGCAACCTTCCCAAAAAGCTTACACATGTTTCCCACCGTTAATTTACCACATGCTTGCTAGCGCTGACAATTTTAATTTATTGGTCAGATTCACCTATTATTTGTATGCATTATACCAAACATATTCCTGATTTGCTAACATTTCTTTGTGGGAATACAAGGAAATAGTGAATATGGCTGAGATCAAGTGGGCCCTTAGATATTAATCATAGATTGTCAAAAAAAAAAAAAAGAAAAGAAAAAAGAACTGGTTCCCTTGGCTATTTTGTTACCAGGAAATAAATGAAAAAGGGAAATTTATTTCCAACCATTAAGTCCCAAACGTTTCATTTTCATTTTCCCCACATTAACTTTCTCACCTAGCTAAGCAGCATTTCCTGCTACTATTAGCTGCTGGTCCAATGTCAGCTGACCAGTATCAGTCAAACTCCTGGCTTCCATGAGCTCAGGGGCTCCCAAGGGACTCCATGTATGCAGACTTCTGCTTACAGCTTCTAATTATTTTCTAACAGGTAATGGAACATTTACATTCAGAGAGGTTAGATTAAATTTGTAAGTGGATCAAAACCCTAGATAAAATAGCAGTGGCAAGGATCACTTGAAAACCCTAAGCTAAAAGTTTTGAGATGAAGAGCCCTCTCTGAGTGCTTATTTTCTTTGACAAACTGGTCTCATAATTTTACTACCTCAGAGATGCTCATTCTTATTTCCAGTCACACTGTACTGAGCTATACATTAACTACAAGCTATGAGCACCAAAAACATGGCTTCTTAGGAGCTGCAGCAGCATTTAGAAATGTTCAAAAGAATATCTTCTTATTGTTTTCCTGATTAGAAAAAAAGATGAGCTGTTTATGCAGTATGCACAGTACAATTTACTGTTTTAACAGGCTCAAAGAGGTATAGATTCTACAGTAATCCTTTTATGTAAAGTAGTAATTTTGAGATTAAAATGTTTATGTGATACAATGCATCAGACTTTTTCTATTTGTATAATTCAAGGATTTGTCTGGAGTTTTTTGAGAAAGTCACACATACTCAGTTTGAGTTTCTAATCTGGGGGCAAGAATGAGTGACATGAAATGTCATATGAAACAGTAATAAATAAGAAGAAAATGATGAGGTCATCAACAGGGCTTTGGGGGCAAGAATACCTCTTGAGCAAACTTTGAATTCAATGAATGCAACAGGTCGCCTCAGGAACTCAGAAGAAAAATCTCAGAAGAAATAAAACTCTATGAAGGAAGTGCCACTGTTATATTACTTGCGGCAACTGTCTCTCACTTAAATAATGTGATCTTTTGGAAAAGACAGAGCAATGGTATGAGAAGCCGGTAGCTTTGGAGCTGGAGAACTTTCAGTTCAAATCCAGGCTCTATCTTCCTTTACTGGCTTTGGAATGAGAAAAATGATTTAAATACTATCTGTAAGCTTCATTCTCCTCACAGCATAGGTGTATTAATACTCATCTGTAGGCTTCCCTTCGCCTCAGTCTGGATGCAAAGAATCATTTCTTTCTTCATGATAATTTATAATTTTGATCTTAATTTTACATATTAGTTTCTAGAAAATATGTTTTAAAAACGTCTGCTACTAATAGTTGATTCATCGTGGAAATCATCAAGAAGGACGTGCTAGACCAGTCCCTGGTTTTGCTGTCACTGAGTTAAGGTTTTGGTCCAAATCCACCACAGTCCATAGTACAGGTTAACTCTTGCCATTAAAAAGGAGCAGAGGAAATGCAGTGCCAACGGAACCGTGCTCAGCCATCCTTGTTTGCAGAATCTCTTCGCATGGAAATCAACAACACCCCACATGTGATCCAGGATTACTGATTCCTGTTGCTGAACGTGGGGTTGGACTCTATACATGAAGATCTCTAGCAATCTGGGGTGATCGCTAACTGTCTACATGGAGGATCCTTTTACTATGACTGTTCAGTCAAGGGCGATGAGGGTATGGAGGCAATGACCACAGAGCTTCGATTCACAAACTCTTTTGATGCAATCAGATGCATTGTCAGTTTGTTTAGTTTGGGACAGCCCATGCTTTGCAAATATGGAGACTCAAACCCGTGACTAATACAGCAGTGGTGTGAGGTAGAATGAAGAATTCTTTTGATCATTTTGTGAAAACTGTCCTAAGAGAAAGTCTGAGATATCCTCATGAAGTTGTCACTTTTGTATTACCATTTCTAGCAATACCAACCATGTGCTCATTCTAATAGATTACCCAGTGGTGTAATTAATTTTGTAAAGGCACATTAAAAAAACATGATGGAGAGTATATTTACCATACACCACAGTGAAGTGAATATATATATATACACACACCCACAAAATATTAGAATATAATTTATATTATATTAATAGTATAATTATAAGATACCATATTTATCATATATATTAATATATATTCACTCTACTATGTAGATACACATATACATATGTGGGCATATGTGCGTGTACTATTGCAAGTGTTACAGCATATTAAGCTTTCATTTCCTGAGCCAAATCACTGCCGTATGAATAACTAAAATCACTTTTTGCCACATAATGAAGACTAGGACTTTACTTAGATTATCCCTTCCTCCCGCAGAAACAACATTTTGTATTCTTGAATCTGTAAACAGAGCATTAGCAAAACCATCTACATCAAGGTTTAATGTGTCTGAAATTGTTTGCTGATTTTCTGGAAATTCTATTTCTTGGTCTTTGCTTGCCCTGTGGGCAAAAGCTTTCTTTCTGAATTTTATAAACAATCTTCATCTTGTAAACAACTCTTCCTACGGAAGCAGCCAAACTGAGTGGGGATGTTTCCTAAGCATCTTAATTAGCAAACCATTCAGACTGAAGTCTGAAGCTACATGGTCAATGTGATCCTCTTCCAGCTCCATGGTGGCAGAGCAATACATCCTCTAATCATGGATGAAATTCGCCAAATTGTAAGGTTGAGAAAGCTGCAAAATATCTATAATATGGAAAGCAATGCCTTTAACAGACCACTGATTTCCATTCACCAAATTTGAATCTTGGTACCATAGACTTTGAAGAAATGTCTTTCATTCACCAAATTTGAGAAATGCTTTGGAGAAACAGGAGAAATCAGAAAGCTTATTAGGTTACCTAGTGAGGCTTCCAGAGAACAACCTGTTCTGGATTTAGGTAGTCTCTTTTAAATGCTTCAAGACCATTAGAATGCAAAACTTCTCAAGTACTTTGCCTATTTTCAAACTTTTTAATATCCTGTGAGAAAATTTAAAACTCAAGTTTTAGGATATCTACTAAATGCAGATAATTGTTACTGGCAATGATTTACAATGACAGCAATCAATTACTTTTATTTATTTATTTTTGCCAAAATCTGTGCTAAAATCAATTATTTTTTTCCTTTTTATACAGAATCCCATCCTTGTATCCTATTCCCATTGGAACTGAAGTGAACAGTCAAGGGAGGGTGGGGGGGACACTCCAGTGACAGACGTCAGAGAAGCAAATCGTATTCATATTCCTGCAGCTGATTCTAGGAGCGCCAGACTAAGACACAGCTAGAAACGAAACCTAGAGCTACCCTCCCATGAATAATGGAAACATTCACAGGGAAGCCTTCAGAAGGTTCCCACCAGGGAAGGTCACTGGCCTCCTGGACGCACAGAAAGTCTACAAGGAGTTTCCCTTCTCAAAGGGCTTTCAGAGGGCACGCTGACTCCTGCTTACAGAGTCAGTATGAGAGCTATTCCTCAGCGATGTGCTGGTGCTCTGGATTCAAGACAGCTACTAAACTGAGTTTGTAGAAATAAATCAGGGATGGACAACAGGAATACCTAAGGAAAATGATCCAGGTACAACATGCTAATCAAAGATACGACTGTTGGGAGAAAATATTACAGATATCAATTAGGCTGGAATGGACAAGGCTTAAAAGAGGAATAATTAGTCTTTAAAAATAGAACAAAAATACCTTCAGTCAATTAATCAAGTATTTATTGTTTCCTATGTGTTTATATTGTGCTTGCATTAGATATGCAGTGATGGAGTCAACAGACAGTCCCTGTCGTCAAGGATCCTGTAGACTAGCAGTGGAGAAGGAGATTTTACAAAGAAACTGGGAAAAATAAATATATAATAACCTATCATAATAGCTGCAGGAAAGAAAAATTCTGAGTGCTGTTAGGAGGTCATCATTTAGATTAAGGGGTTGGGAAAGGAATCCTTGAGGAAGTACACTTCAGCTAAAAATACAAGGATAACAAGAGTTCATTAGGTGTAATTGGGGGAAAGACACCCCAGGGGAAGGCGTTGACTGACTTGCTTAGCTTCCAAGAGGGGTGGAAAAAAAGGCAATGAGGAGAAAAAAGACTGGGAAAGTAATTAGGAGCTCTGCAAGCCAAGGATTTAGTATATTACTTTACTTTTGTGAAGGCACTGAAAGGTTTTATTCACGAGTAACACAATTCAAGCTTTGTATTAAAAAGTAGGGAGATCATATAGGAAGCTATTCTCATAAGTCAAGCTGAAGAAGTTGATGTCTCGAATTAAGGTGATGGCAAGGGAATAAAAGAAGAGGATGCTCTCCAAGTGTATTTTTGGCACAGAATCAAAGCATTTGCTTTTGAACTGGAAGTAGGTAGTTTGAGGGATTGTGACATCTGAGGATAAGTCCTAAATTTCTGATAGAGACAATAGGGTGGATGGGCATACAAATTATTTAAATAGGTAAGATTGAAGGCAGACTAGATTTAGAAGAGAAGATGAAGAGGTACCTCGTGAGTGTGTTAAACTTGAGATGTCCCTAAGATTTCAATGTGGCGATATCAAGGATAGGATAAGGTCAGAGTCATAAAATAGACTAGAGATGGAATTTGATAAAATAGTAAAATGGTTTAAGGAAAACATGTAGATTGAAAAGAGCTCTAGAACACAGCACTGAGAAATTTCAGTATTTTCCAGATTGCTTAAGGCCAGCATGATTGTGAGAATCGAGAAAGTCGAGGGTTTTTCTAAGATTGTGATTATAATGATGGGCCATGAATCTGCAAACGTTTGTAAGGAGAGATGGCAGCTGAGGGATAGTGAGAAACAGGAAAGAGTCAATGAATGGGAGATACGAAGGGGTAAAATGTTCCTCAAGTGGATACTATAGGAAAAGGACTGGATGGGCTGGAGAATGGGTGATTGAAATAGCAATTTCAGACATGATGTCATTTCTGACCAAGTTCTGCACAGCTAACAGAATGTATATAAGGGCCAATGGAATAAACTATGGCAGAAATGATTTACTTTAGTCTCTGGAAATTTTTCTTTTTGTTTTCTTTTTTTAGCAGAGCTTTAAAAAATCCTAAATTCTGTTTCTAACGGAGTTTACAGATTCTCTTTCTGAAGACACAGTTTTATTTTCTTTTACTGTGCAGAAGAGTGGCCCTGGGCTAACATCTGTTCCAATCCCCCTCTATTTCTTGTATGTGGGATGCCACCACAGCCTGGTTTGATGACATGTGTGTAGGCCTGCACCTGGGACCCAAACCCACAAACCCCGGGCCATGGAAGTAGGATGTGTGAGCGAACTTAACCATCACGCCACTGGGCTGGCCCCAATACATGTCATAATCTCCTGTGAGTTCTAAGCAGTCTTAAAAAAGAAGGAATTTTGCATGTTTTCACCTCTGAAATTGATGATCTGTATTCATGTATGCAAATGAGTAAAATCCATAAGGCATAAAGATACAATTGGATTAAAATATATGAATTTTTAAAAGTCCACTATTAGTATGATACAGGATCAATCTAAGAGTCATTATTAACTATATGAAGCCATATGCATGAAAATGTCATAATGTGAAAATAGCGTTATAGAACAAAGTATCTTTTCAAATCTGGGAGAAAATATAAATTCTACCAATAAATTCTATTTCTCTCATCCCACTAATAGGGCATCAATTAGAGTTTAAACTAGTCCCATCAAGGCACTGAATATCGTAAAAGCAACATAAGGCAGAGAAACATAAACCTAATTCACAAGGACATTTCTTCAGAAAACAGCAAAATGGCAGTTGTCTAAGATAAAATTTCCTATTGTAGAGGGAGAAGAAAATAAGTTATTCTTCTTTTAATAAGAAAATTACCATTTACACGATAGGATTGGGTTATTTGAAACACAATTCCTTGCAGCCGCTTCTCGTGGACTGTGAGGTTGATTTGTCCTGGGAATGCCAAAACCGAAGCCAAGAAGATTCAGGTGAACGCTAAGCTGAAGTATGATTGATTGGTCCCTGGAATTTAGCATAATTATGGCATTTCTTTTATACCAAGATTAATATTTTAAGAAAATATAAAAATTAGGTAAACCGTTTAAAAACATATGCCTTTCCTAGGCAAATACAATAATGTCAAGCAATAGTGGGCTTAAATATCAGGGAAAAAACCCAGACTGGTGGAAATGCAGACCAACTGAAGAGCCTGTCTGATTTGACCAGACATGGTACCCAATTCCAGGAATTCGGCTCAATAGCATCATTTTTTAGGTATGTGTTCTGCACCATTTGCTGGAAAAAAACCCTGCATTTTCCCAATGAAATGGTGTTATTTGAAACAAGAACTAGGAGCATGTATAAATGGAGGCATTCCTCTTAAGAAGGTGGACCTTTAAAGTCATTTTCTTAATATTGTTCAGTGTGATCTTCCTTCATGGGGATGAAGAGTATGCTGACCATTCAGTAGCAGTGCACTATTACTGTCATTATGAATCCATTAGACATATTCAGGTGAGCTGAGTAACAGCCTTGTGACCAAATTCTCTTTCTCTTACTTTTAGCAGAACATTTCATAGAACACAAATTGCTCTTTATTTATTTTTTGCCTATGGTAAAAATTCTAAGAAAAGATAAAAAGTGCTCTCCTTTGCCCTTGGATATCAAGAGAAGTATTGGATGCAGTGAATTTTGAGTATTAAGTTGCTGTCTTTGTGTCATTTATTATAATAACCAGTAAAGCACAGCTATATCTGATAAATCTACCAGCAGTAGTTATTGAATCTAGAATATTCTACCCTAAGAGTAAAGTTGAGGCGGAGGGATCTAATGCTTAACGACAGTACGCAGTTTCCATTGTCTTTGGAAGTTTGATGTTCCTTCCATAAAATGGTGTAAAACACATGCACACACATGCGTATAAACAAATACACTCATTCGTAAAAGGGAGAAGTAGCACGGTTGCAGTAGAACTGATTTTCGTTTGAACATTATCCTTGGAACACTCTAACATGCTGCTGTCCCAGCTGACTTCCACCTGCCTTTCTTTGCTCAGTGGCTCTCTCTTGCTATTGAGGCCCACCTTCAGCTGGTAGCACATACAGGAGAATAAACACCCTTCTCTCCCAGTAGCAATCAACCAATGACTCACAGCTGGAGTCCTTCCATCAGCTGCCTTAACCCTGGAGTAGGGTAACCCTGAGGGGTGTGTCCTACACTGGCTGCCAGAGTCTCTCCTGTGGGAGGAAACTCCAGTCACTCACAAAGGGAGCCGGTTCTATTGGCTGCCCTGTCACATTTCCACACTCACCTACTCATGAACCCTTCACCTCCAAAGTAAACTACTGTCACTCAAATCCTTGTTTCAGGGTTGGCTTCTGCTTCTGGAAGAACCCAAACCGAGACATACGCCAAACGTATGACTTTTAACTTAATAAACCCTGGAATATTTTTTATTTTAACTCAGTCCTTAGGTCCAAATTACAAACAACTTTGCTTATATAAACCTTTTGTATTGTGGTTTCGTATGTTATTCAAGTACTTATAGTGATCTACACATATAATAGATGAGCTAAAAATGTAGTAATGAAATGTAGGTATATATCTACATTGAAATTACACCAGCCTATTTAAAATGCTGAATTCACTTTGAGTTAATTTTTTGTGTGGTGTAAGATAATAGTCTACTTTCATTTTTTGCATGTGGCTGTCCATTTTTCCCAACACCATTTATTGAAGAGAATTTCCTTTTTCCACTGTATGTTCTTGGCTCCTGTGTTGACAATTAGCTGTCCATAGACAGGTAGTTTTATTTCTGGGCTCACAATTCAGTTCCATTGATCTGTGTGTCTGGTTTTCTGCCAATATCATGCTGTTTGGGTTACTACACCTTTGTAGTATACTTTGAAAGATGTTTGACATCGCTAATTATTAGGGAAATGAAAATCAAAACCACAATGAAACATCACCTCATACCCATCAGAATGGCTATAATTAACAAGACAGTAAATAAAAAGTGTTGGTGAGGAAGTGGAGAAAAGGGAACCCTGGTACACTGCTGGTGGGAATGTTGGTGCTGGCACTATGGAAAGCAGTGTGGAAACTCCTTAAAAATTAAAAGTAGAAATACCATATGATCCACTTATTCCACTTCTAGATATTTGTCCAAAGAACACGAAAAAACTAATTTGAAAAGATATATGCACCCCTATGTTCATTGCAGCATTATTTACAATAGCCAAGAGTTGAAAACAACATAAGTGCCGGATAAAGAAGATATGGCATATATATGTATATACACACAATGGAGTTCTACTCAGCCTTAAAAAAGACGAAATCTTGCCATTTGCAACAATGTGGATGGACCTTGAGAGTATTATACTAAGCAAAATAAGTGAGATGGAGAAAGACAAATACTATATAATTATACTCATGTAGAACTTAGAACAACAACAACAAACAAACACGTAGATACAGGGAACAGATTGGTGGTTACCAGAGGGGAAGGGCATTTAGGGGAGGGCAAAAGAGGTAAAAGGGCACATTTGTGTGGTAACAGATGGCAACCAGACTTTGGGTGGTGAGCACAACACGGTCTATACAGAAGTCGAAATATAATGATTTACAGCTGAAATTTATACAATGTTATAAACCAATGTGACCTTAATGAATAAATAAATAAATAAATAAAATACTGAATTTACCATTAATATTGCCAGTACAATGGTATTTTAATAATTGTGATGCTATCCTTGTAATGTTTTGAAAGAAGTCACAAAAATAGTAGGAAGTGTTTCTGCTTGATATTTATTGAAACTCTGCAGATACCAGTCCATCAATCTGTTAATCTTCTGGCATCTATCCACAAGGTAGAGAGGCAAAGTCAAAACATTTTCCTTAACTTTTTTTTAACTTTAAAAAGAATGGGCTCCTTGGAGTCTGTTGGTCACCAAATCCGTCAACCCTCTAGGAAAATGACTTCTTTCATGGCTCAATCAAAGCCTCATCTAAAATTCAGAAGAAATCTAAGACTTTAAGCTGCCATCCCCACTCCCGTTTCCATGGGAATAGACTTCAGACCAGGGAAAAAAAATGGATGGGGTTAGGAGTTTTCAGATAATCATTCAAAACCATGATGGGGTGTTTAGAGCTTCTTTCTTAGGTGATTGTTTTGTAGCCTCTTAACCCCTTTTTGCTAGTCTGTTTCCATGGAAATGTGACAAAATGGCTGTGAAACCTCCAGCAGAGATTATTGGCATTCTTGTGAATTTCAGCTTTGGCTGCAGTCTAGGCTGGGCAGTCTTTTGTCTCTCAATTTTACATATTAACCTACACTGTTTCCACTCATTGTCATTTTTCTTTCTAATTTTTACTTTCTTTGAAAATTCCTTTCACAAATTTATACCTATGATCAAGATCAAATGGATAGTGACATCACTGAAGAAGGCTTCAGTTTTAAATTTTAATGTATGAAACAGGACATACAACTGCAGAGTGTCAGAACTTTTAGCAGCTTGCAGAAGGAAACATTATTTAGTTACTGGACTCAATGTCTGTTAGATAGGTTTTGGTAGATAATGCAACAAAGGTGGTATTTAGAATAGTTAGCGCCTGGTAAGGCATGCACCAACCGATCAGAGGAGCTGGTTTGTACTAGCTAATTATCAGCCCTATTATATAATAACCAATAAGTTGCTAAACTAAAAGTAGCCCTATATAAAATGGCTAGCATTATATCCAAATAGATTATGCAAGGTCACAAACTGAGCTCCTATAAAACTTACAAAAGAGCCTGCAATAGAAACTGGGTAGAAATACTCAGCAATCCACCTTTTAAAAAATCAAAGTGCATATGCTGGCATCATCTTTCACATGAAGGTCATTTGAAAATCAAAATCACTCTTATTACTGAAGACATTATGCTACAAGATTGAGAAAGAATATCTATGGGTCTTTGATAGAACCCCTGGCAAGATATCTTGTGTTGAATGCGAAAAAAATAACAGCATGCTACATACATAGTTTTATTCTGTCCTACACTCTGAATTTTGCTGAACAGTTCAATCTACAATTTTTGATAGGGGGAATCCTGAAGTTCTGATTGACCTCATAAAGTACTTTTATTCTTCAGAACTCTCTTACTATTCTATAGTTGGAGATTTTTACCTATAAGTAAGTATAGGACTTATAAGTCCTATAAGGACTTGTCTTTTGAATTGAATTGGAAGAAGTAAATTTTCAATGGGTAATTATCTGGCTTAGGTAGGTTCCCAATTTAAATTTACGACTAACTTACTTACCATAGAAACCAATCTTGATTGATGTTTTCAACTACATGGATTGCCACAATAATAAAATAAAGCAGTCCAATTAATTTTCCGAATCACCATGGCTCCTTGCAAGCGCAGTTTGCTGTAACAGTAAACAGCCCCGGAGGGCGGCTTTGTCCCACAGGCCGAAACCTACCTTCAGCTGTTTGTGGAAATGAAGTTTTACTGGAACAGAGTAGCATCCATTCCTGTGTTTTGTTTGTTTGTTTAATTGCCTGTGGCTGCTTACCTACTAAAAGGATGGAGTTCAGTAGTTGCCACAGAGACCACATTGCAGGAAAACTGTGGCTATTTCTTCTCTTGTCTTTTAAGCAAAAGTTTGCTGACCCTTGCTCAAGCTTTTAACTATAAGATTATACTATTTCCAGAGAAGAAATTTTGTAAGTAGTAGAAGTTTTTTTGAACTCTGCAAACAGTCTGTTAGTAATGACCAAAAATGTGATTACCAGAGTGTCTGTACTTACATCCATAAACTCCACATTGGCTTTGGGACCAGTTGTTTCATTAAGAATCTTAATAGCTACAGGAATCTTCACTGTTTCTCCTTCAGGGACCCAAATACCCTATGGGGAGAAAAAATTCCCGTTAAATCTATATTAAGACATATACAACATATATACCAGAAACAAAATTTGAGTCAACCACTCAGTCTATTCATTTCTTAAAAAATAATTTAGAAGTTCTATATTTTTTATTCAATCAACAAACATCTATCAAGCGTCTATCATATGTTACAAGTTACTCGGCAATTTTGCTGTCTGCTTTCACTATAAGAAGATGAATCATATATGTATTCTGCTTTCAAGGTGTTCATACTCTTATAAAATTCAATTTGTGTGCATGACAAAGGCTTTGAATAGTGAAAAAAACATTGAAATAAGATGTAATAATAACATTTGATTTGGATGATATCATCAACTTCTCAAGACTTTCAGAGGGTGTCCCAATGTTTGAACTTCAGTCATCTCATTGGTCATTTAGGACACTGGGCTCAGTAATGGCGGAGGCTCTTTTCAGCTTTAGTATTAGCTAAATATTCTGCAACTAATAATATATAAGCAAATAAAAAGACATATGCTCACATTCCTGAAGTTCATATTGATTTGAGAACTCCTTTTTCTAAGGTAATTATTTAAGAATTACTTTTCAAAGGCAAGTTCTAGGGAGTATTGAGCATGTGTTAATTTATCTGTGTTATTAAATAATGTGTGTGTGTCTCAAGGATTTTATTATCTCTGAACTAATATAAAATATTTATATTGGTCATTGCTACTTCCCTCTTCCTATATAAATATAATTATAATATCTGAACAGATGTCTGTATTGGGAAAGTATAAAGTGGGCAGACTTGGATTAAAGTACAATAGTAAGCTAAATAACAGCATTTCTGGGTAGGCAGTTCAACCATTTGAATAGGACAATGATTTTGATAAGACATCAGGGATGCATAGAATATATAAGAATGCTTTTTTAAAGCATATTGTCTCAAATAAACACAGAAGCAAATATGAGGTTATATACCAAAAAATAAAACCTTACATTTTAATTTATTAGCCCTGACATCAAAAAAGTCTTCTCAGGCTAGTTTTAACATTAAAATGAAAGGAAGAAAAAAAAATAGTCTGCTGTTCCTGAACAGAACATCTCCACTTCTTGTCTTTCTTAATATCAGCTGGTTGTACTCATAAAAAAAAGATAAAGTTTTTCACTTTGTTCTTCTATGTGAAAACATGTATTTGTGCTACCCAAAATCATAATAACATGAGACATAAACACACGAATTATTAAAAAATCAAAATAATAAAGAAAAAAAGACTTTAACCTTTAGAAAGTAAATTTAAGGGTTCCTGTTAGAGTGACTAGCGAAATTTATGTGTCAAATGCAAAATAATAAGCCAAGTTCCCTGTGCCATAAAATTTTTAAAAAATTTATTAATGCAGAAATGGGGAAAAAACAGATGCGTAAGCTGCATTTTCTCACTGAAGTATCCAGGGTGGTGAACAGGCTCACCATCGTTGAACAAAATAACCACCGAGGGGTTACCTTATAAAGATGAGCATCAATATTAAAATATTCCTAATGTATACTTTTGAAATAAGAAATTACATTCAGTGCGAATTAATTTGAAACGCTTTTAAAATAAGTATAGTCATTATTTTCTAGGCCCAACCAGACAAAAATTCAACTGTGCTGATACTCAGGACATTGTTTCAAATCTTTTATGTTTAAACACAGCATATCTCCCACGAGGAGAAAAAATTAACCAAATAATTGGCTAAGCGAATTTGCATTTCTATGGTCAAGAATAACTTTTTATAGTTTAAGACAGTGTGTCCTTGTAAGAACTGATACATTAGTTAAATTTTAGGGTCAACCACACACACTACAAGCATAAAATTCAAGCATACTTATGGGACTTTCAATAAACTTTCAGTACAAGTAATTTCAATAAAGGTATAACACTCATAACAACAGGCAAATAATTGTCCTTAATAAAAATATTAACAAAGCTTTATGATTAAATGTTTAAATGAGTAATATTTTTCTCTGCTGAGGTCACTAGAGTGTATTTTAGTCCTGAGTTATGTGGTTTCCATGATTTTAAATAAAATTCAATTTCCAGACCATATTATCTGTAAAAACATAAAGGTAATTATCCGCTACCAGCAATCCAAGAGTGAGTTATCTTTACAATGGAAGTCTAGCATAATATAAATAAAGATAAGATAAGTTGTATTTCTTTGAACATACAAAGAATTTGAAGATTAGAAGTCACTAAGTCAGCCTAGAATAGTTTCTATTCAAATTAGGTGCTCAGTTAACAATTTTAAATTTAAATAATAAAATATGCATACTAAGAGATAAAGAAACTTCTGCCTTTTGACCTTCCAATAAATCAGTTTTATTTTAAAGAGATTAGATTGTTTTTGGAACACTCAGGAGAGAAAATTAAGGTTTATATTCCAGCTGTTAATATTTTGTGTTAAATAAATCTTTGCTTTAAACAGGAAAAAAAAATGAATATTTTAAAATGCAAAATTCCTAAGATCCAACCTATTTTAACAGATTTGTTTGTAAAAATGTAGGCTTGCATAGAGCTTTGGGAAATATATAAAACATCCAAAGTAAATTTTGGGAATTATAGTAATGGACATTACGAGAAGGATTTAGCACTAAGCCAGCAGAGTTTCTTATTCTTGTTATTTACCATCAGAAATAAATTTCACCACAATTAACCTTGAGCCTGGCCTCTGAATTGGTTTTGTAACTAAGCTGAATAAGTAAACACGCAAATGCCATCATTTCAGCTTTCCCTTTCCAGAAACATCTCTCTTATAGACAACTCTTGATGTCACCTTCTCCTTCGATCTGACTTGAATTTCAGAAAGTCACTTTTTTAGTTTGCATATAGTGGTGAGGACATTAAAACCAGAAATTATCTGTTAAACCATATATGTTACCAGGTAGGCAACAAGTGGGTTGGGAATTATCCTACACTAACACTGCATCCGCACATTTGAGATCTGCTAATAGGGTCCTGAGGGGGAGACTTTCGGAAAAAGGAGCAGAAGAAAAGAACCACAATGGATTATGGCTCACTGCTCAGGCATCTCCGGGATTTCATAGAACACTGTATAAAGGGAAAGAGAAACTGGTTGCAACTGGGCAATTTGGATTAGGACAAAATTTGCTGAAGGGCAGATGATATTGAAGGGGGCTCAGAAGATCATTGAGAAAAAGAACCAGTTTTTCCTTCCTACTTTTTCATGACTGCCTTCATCCCAGCTCATTCAAAAAAATTAAAGAATTCATTTGTACAGCAACTTCTCAATAGTGTAAAGTTTCTCTTCCCTGAATATTCAGAGGAAGTGAGGTTAGCGGGAGCAATAACTCTAGCTGTAGTCTAAAACAAGTCTGAAACAAAACTTAGAACAACTGATGGCATATGTTATTTTTTACTTACTTTATAAACAGTTCCAAAAGCACCCGAGCCAAGTACTTTCACTCTTTTGAGCTCAGTTTCTTTCAAAATGCGAAGTTGAGCTTGATTGGGGGCTGTGCCACTGGGAGTTAAGGGTTCTACCAGCTGCAAATCAAAAAGAATACAAGGTTATATGACTCAGTCCGGCAATGAGCAGCCCTCCTCTTCTCCTGTTCTTTGCTTGAGAGAAACAAGTAACAATTGTGCACCTACCTTGAGGCAAACTAGGCTGGGAGATGTTTTTTGTTTTCTACTTGGATAGAAGTTTAGAGACTAATTAGGAGCTCTGAATTCTACCTTTTCAAGCCCCTTTCTTTTTGGCATCTTCAGCTAAGACTTAGATTTTAGTTATTTCAGCATACTCTATCAAAGTTTTCTTTCTCGTTTTAGGAGATTTGATACATTAAAAAAAAAAAAATGCTGCCTTCTTAGCGCTTAAAATCTACCTGGGAAGCCAGGAGAAACATGTCAGAAAAGAGAAAAATAGTTTATCACAGTGCCAGTACCCCAGGACATTGCTCCCAGTGCTTCAGTGTACGTATAAGTTACCTCAGGATTTGGTTAAAATGAAGATTCTGGTTCGGTACTGCTGGAGTGGGGCTGAAATTTGCATTTTTACAGAACTGCTGGCGATGCCCATGTATGCTGATGGACCCTGAACACATTTGAAGGTAGCAAGTCCCTAGAGTACCTTCCATATCAAAAATTCTACAATTCCATGACAACTTGATTCTAGATCATAAGTGAATGCTATGGGATGCAAAGGAATAAAATAACCCACGGGAGACAGGTTCCCCAGATTTGTCTTTTCAAAGGAGGTACACTGTAAGACGGGTCTTGAGATGATAAAAATGGGTTGACATGGTGGAAGGCACTGCCACCATCAAGAACAGCTTGGACAGTGTGGGGAGAAGAAAGAGGATGCAAAGGGGAACACAACAGCGAGAGGAATGCGACTGGAGGACGAGATGAGGGTGGGAAACATCAGATGGTGAGGTGGGCTGAGTTTGGCCAAAACAGGGAAAATTAGGTTAATAATTTAAGATGTCATAGTTTAGATATGATTCAGCCAGAGAGGATCAACAAGCCAGGGCAAGACATGGAAACGTATGCCAATCCCTTGCTCATGCGAGAAAAAAGAAAATGTAGACATGAAAGAAATTCTGGGTACCAAAGTCTATGTCTTACGCTACAATTTTAGGTTTTTATCTGTGCTTGAGGAGAAAGGTGAGTGAGCAAAATAGGAGTTTCTCTTTTTAGAGTTAAAGGAACTAAACTTTAAACACGGACAAATAGCTTGTTCTTTCTCAGCATAAGGCAATAATTAAGGGCAAATCCTACTCAAATTGTCTTGAAAACCACCAAATATTTCACGTGGCTGTTTACAAGGCTGAGTGCACTGTGGCCCTCCAGCTTCCTTATTATCATCCTGCTTCTGTGCACATCACAGTCTACCTAATTAGCTGAACAGTCTGGAATACAGGTAAGTGTAGCGACACGTAGCAAGAATTTGGGGAAGAAGATGCTAAAAATTATCCATAAAGTTAAGCAATTTCCTAAGAGTTTGACAAGTAATAGGCTTCTACTTCATTTTCAAATTTATATTGTAAAAATGTATACAACTGCATTCAAGTCACATTAAAGAAATCTCAGAAAGAATCACACAATTCTTTGTTAAATCTGAAAAAGAATCTCCTGCAGAGATTGCCCTTCATTTGAATCCAACACTGCCGTGAAGGATTTGTTCAGTGGACTTTGGTACACATACTATGTATATAATAGGGAACTTCTATGAACTATTTTTTAAAATTGCATACAAAAGTCATATAAAAGTTATTGGAAGGTTAGGGAGTGGATTTCAGCACTTCAGCTAGATAGACTTAAAATACATACTATACACATGCTCTGGCATACACCAGGCCATAACTTCGTATTTTGAAAACTTTACAATTCTATCTGAGATGTTTAGTCCCCTGCAATTTCCTTAAGCATCATTTAAATATTTTTACAAACATATTTTTCTAGGAATTTGAGTCTTACACCATTAAGAGAAGCATAGTTTCATTTTGTGAGCCAGTCTGGTGGAAAGAGCATCGGGTTTAAATTTGTGGGTACACCAGTGCTGTCACTCACAGGCTTAAAAAGTAATTTACTCCTCCTGGACTCTCATCTTACACCTGTGCAATAGGTATAGCAGTAATTACCGTAGAAGATTGTTAAAGGATGAAATAACAGAACGTAGGTGGAAAACTTTGCAACACCGCCTGCCGTACTGTAGGCATTGACTCTGTCCCCTTCAAGGGATAGGATCACGTCTCATTAATACATTTTTTAATCACAACAGCTAGCAAATCATCAAACTTACAGTTCATCTCAATAAGTATATGTCTAAAAACTACAGTTTCTAATTTTATGCATGTAACAGAAGAAAGACAATTTGGAGTAAAATGATTTTGGGGAAAGCATATCAACATTCCAACAATATATCATGCTTTAACAAATTTGTCACATCTGAGGCAGATTTCTAGCTTCCGTACTTAAGGATTTGAGTTGATCCTCTTAAGAGTTCTTCCTCTGTTTAGATGGTAGAAAATCATAGTTATTTATTTTAACTGAGAGAAAGATGGGAATTCTACAATTATCTAACTTAGTGCTAAGCAATAACTTTTTATAAAAAGTAGAATCTGCCTATAAAGCCAATCAGTATGTGTTTATTTAGTAATGAAATGCCAAATTCATGGATGTTCTTAGAAAGAACCATATTAAATGAAACAAAACGACTGTTTTCATAGCTATGAGCCTTTCCTGCTTATAGTTGAGACAGAATTTCTCTTCTATCTATTCAATGACCTAAATGTCCACTGCTGTTCCAAGCCTTTGATTCTTTTCCCAACTCTGGTTCACTTCACTTTTCAGAACTCTCCCACCAACTGCCCCAGCTGGTCACGAGGGAGAATTCTATCTGTGTCCAGTATGCTAGCTAAACTGATCATATGCACAGCACATGCACTGCATCCACACTTATTCACACGTGCAAGATTGAAAGTGATCAAGTTGATCTCCTGTAAACATTTAGCTAAATAGGAATTAATAGTATGTTTTCACATGAATATAACCAACTACCTATTTTATGCTTGAACATGCCTGTTGATGAGACAGCCCATTCTAATGTCAGATAAGTCCAATTCTTAGGAAGTATTTTCCTGTCTGTAACTGTAAAGCAGTTTCCTAAAACTTGCATGTGACTCCTCTATCTAGTTTTGACTTCCAGAGGAAAAGAGCTAAAATTTAAATCATTATCCGTGTGCAAAATTTATGAATGAATATTTCCATTCTTGACAGTGTTAAGAGGAAAGGTCAGACTGTCATGCTGTCAATGAGAGAGAAAACAAACCCAGGGAAGTCTGTCTCCAACAGCATTGCTCTGAATTGTTCAGACAGGCACAAATGTGTGTAGCAGGAGACAGAGGCAAGATGTGAATTGAAAAGGATCTGGTAATGCATAGTCTTTCGTAATTGTTTTTCCCCTGTAACCTGTACAAGTGAAAACTATCAGCTTGCATGCTAGAGAACTCAGTGTGGCAATAAAAAAGAAATTATAATAATTTATGGGTAATTTCCATATTCACAATAACTAACATGCATAATATTAAATGCATTTCATAATCTATGTGGTAAAGTCTGTGTGATTACAATACTAGGCTTTATCCCATAAGCTCAGTGTTTCACTGCTGGTATAATGAGATCATTGGCTATCAATTTAATGGCCCTAATTAAAGCATAAATAGCTTGCCTATCTGGCTTTATTTTGAACAGAAAAATTCCATCTCTTTCTAACACTTTTCTGGTTCTGCTCCTGAGATATCCTCTACCCAGATATTTTCTAGTTCTGTGGCTACTGAGGTATCCTAGAGCTCACCAATGTGATCCATCCCCCAAAAGAAACAGACCTGTCTTTCCCCAGTACGATCATTTCTTTGACTCCTGTCATCTACTCTCTTTAAGCCATGAAACTGCCTTGACTACTTTTACTATATGCTCTGATTTTTCATCAACTTTGTATAACATACTAGGAAATACAAACCCTCAGCGGGAAATTGAACAGAACTTTCACCTGGATGAAAAAACTGAGTATTATCTAAACCTTCTAAACCTAATGAAAACCCCTAAACACACGAAGAGATAAACCTCACCTCTGTTTCCAGGAACCTTCTCAAGGCTCTTTTCTTTTTGATGCTCTTCCTTCTAACATAAACTGCGAATGTTAGAGCCATGATGACCATGATGAAGAGCCCGCCGATAACTCCCGCTGCAATTAGAGGAGTCCTGCCAAGCAGAAGGGCAAAAACAGGCGTGAAGGGAGAAAAGGCCCGGACATTGTCCACACGCCACAATCTAGTCAGTGAGAAGTAATGCAAAGAAAAATGCACTCACACTGGAACAAAACTTTTCTCGTGGTAAAAACTGTAGTTGTTTTTTGTTTTGTTTTTTAATAATAAACCATGCACATACAAGTAATCTTCAGAGATGAGCAGCCACAACATGCCATTTGATGAAAATATGTAAAACTTGGTAACACAGTGAAAAATGTGTCAAAATGTTGATATAGAAGAATTTTAAATTGTGTTAATTTTACGTTTATCTATAAATAAATGGAAATACATTTTAATTATATTGTGGTGGTATATAACATTATTTTCAGCATTTTCTCTAAAGCAAGCTTTCTCAACAGTGGCACTATTGACATTTTGGGCTTGATGTGGGGAACTGTCCTATGCATTTTAGGATGTTTGGCGGCAACCTTGGCCTCCATCCACTAGATGCCAGTAGCACTCCTGTCCTCCAGTCATGACCAGGTCTCTAGACATTGCCAGGTGTTTGCCAAAATCATCACCAGGTGAGAACCGCTGCTCTCAAGTGAAAATGAGTGGTCTGAAGACATACAAACCCCACACCTCCAGAGTACGAGGGTACCAATAAGAGAGATGCATTGACAAGCATGCTGTTTCAGACTCTGGCAAGGGCAACTTTGATGGGATAAAGGGCAGGAGAAAGACTAAGAATTAGGTCAGACAGGTTTTCAGTTATGATAACAGGAATAAATATTATTATCAAAACTTCGTCTAAGCATCATATACTCATAAAAAAGGTCTACACATTATGTACATTATGTATCACATAAAAAGGTGTAAATCATACCAAAAAGGGATTAGGAAGAGATTGACTGGAGATTTTTATTCTTAAAATGTTTCTGTAATATATTGCTAGTTAAGATATAATCTTGAAGCTGAGCACATTGTTTTCCAAGATAAATCTTTTCTTTGCTTGAAAAGTAACATTTACGGTCTTAACTCCTCATTTTAGAGTAGAGTAGTATCTATGAGCTTTCTTGTCAGAGCCCTAAAATATATTAATTTCATGTGCCATGGCAAATAGCCTAGAGGAAAACACATAGGTGTTACCTAATACATATTTGACCATGAAGTCGTAATAGGTATCAAAACTAAAAAAGAAATCCCTGAATGTCTACGCTTTCCACAGTAAGCATTTTATATCTTATATTTCTATTTTCAGAAGTATCTACTCTATACAACAGCTATATTCTTTAGGAAAAAACCTACTTGCTCTTGCAAAATGAACTTTTGCTCAAAGACAGATCAGAAATAATGATGGCAGATGATCCTAAATAAATTTTCAAAGTTTTAAAGAGGTTTTGAAAAAATTTGTGTAACTTCTATAAATGAAGCTATGTCTTTTAAACATTATGACTGTTATATTGTCGTATAAAACTGCAGAAAAACCTTATAAAGTAGTTCACCTAAAGGTTGTTTCCTGACAGCTAAAAGCACCATAGCATACTGAAATGTTGCTATAATTCAGCCAGATTTTCCTAAATGGAATCTTCTAGAGTCCAAAAATCTATGCTGAGAAAATTAAACTATAATATGAACACACACTCATCATTGTGATGTGTTTTGGTGTGTGTAAGATCATATTTTTGAGCATACCAGTAAATTTGTATTTCAGAAAATATTTTAAGTTTTTAACCCAATGCATAATTTCAGCTCAAGTGCCTAACATTTCCCTGAAAAGCCACTACTATAAAAAGGGCTGCATCTTTGTTTCCTCACCTCAATTTTTTATTGCAAAGATCTATGTATGACTGAGGATGGTTTCCAACACTTTGTGGATTATAGATTTGAACCAAACTCTAACCTATCTTTGCCTACCTATTTTGCAAAAGAATAACTGGTGTATATTTATGAAAATAATGTCAATGTTGCCATAAATTAAAAGAAAATGCTATATTTTGTGGGGTTTTTGTTTATTTTTTATTTTGAGGAGGATTACTTCCAATATAACAAAACAAAACCCTGTCTCCATTCTCTTCATCTAATTCAAGTGGATATCAATTTTCATGTCATTACTTCTTAGTTTGGTCATGACAACGAAAAGAAAACATTCAAAAACTAAATAGACAGTAACTTCTATGTTGTATTTACTTTCGATAGTTCCCACAGCAGTTCTTTAGATGATCTTGACTTCTTTACCTTGTTTCTTCTCTTACCACTCTGCAGGAATGGTAGTGGTACAAACAACCTGAAGAAGTAAAGAACTAGAGTTTCTACACCTAAAAATCACACATAAATGTTTTGTTGGACATTTTAAGAGGACGGTTTCTTCATATTCCAGCAGAATTTACTCTTAAAAGCAAACATTAACTACGATGAAGAAACTAGTCAAATCAAGAAGGTGCAATATTCTATAAGACAACTTGAAATTTCTCTTTAATTAGTGACTATCGTGAAAAAAGATACTGGCTTTGATTAAGAAGACTTAGTCATAACAACCAGATATTAAACGCAATCCTGGATTGGATCCTAGTTTGGACAAACCAGCAGTACAAATATTTTTGAGATAACTTGAGAAGTTTGAACATGAATTAGGTAGTAGATGAGATGAAAATTTATTGCCATGGAAAGACATGGATTAGAAATTGAAATGATTGGGTTATGAAACAGTAGGATTTCAATCAGGGAAAAATTCATACACATACACAGACACACACTCATGTATATGTGTAAAGAGATCTGGAGTAATATACAACAAGACACTAAACAGCAGTTGTTTCTGGATAGTATGACTATGAGGGTCTTATTTTTGTATTCTACTAATGGCCATTTTCTGCAATATATTTATTTTTGTTTTGAAATAAAAGTATAGTAAATTCATGAAAAAATAGATCATTGACTAAAAGTTTAGGTTTATAATAATGGCCTTGTTTTTTTTTTTTGAGTGTTTAGTTTACATTTTTTCAGTTAAGATTTCATTCTTCTATTCCTTGTCCACTTTTACAATCTGAATACTTCTGCATGTATTTTGTATTCATTATGTTTAATGTGTCTGAGATATTTAATTACCACTATGTTTCTTACAGTTAGCATTATGTTTCATAAAACCAAGCTAATCTGAAAATTAATACTACTTCCACAGTCCCACTCCTCCCAATTTTGATAATTCCTAGATATTTGTAGGAGTAGGATAGGTGCCCATTTTTTCCTGGGTCTTAATGCTTCATTCTTTATGAGGACCCTTTGGATGAAGAGGATGTAGCTACTTAAGTTGCTTCTTCAAATTAATATATATCTTGCCTAGGTCTAATGCTGGCTATTGCCAACTCAGCTACATTTCTAAAAGAGAGTGTTGCTCTTATATGTGAGTCAGAGGAGCCTCCAAGAGGCTGAGGGATGACACAAATAATGAGATCATAAGGATTAAACACCAAGGAACCTAGAATGCTCTGTAATCCCTCATCTGTAACAGGAGTATTGCTTGTTTGCTGTCTTTTGTCTGTTCATTAAAAACAGTTGGGACCCCCTAAAGTATAAAAGATAGGACACTTCAAGTGCCAAGTCCACGCTTAGACTAAAAGGATGCAATTAATTGATAGTTTACCTTATTCTGTAATTTGAAAATAGTATAATGAAGCTGATATCGTCCCACTACCCACAGAAGCTAATATAATAAGGATCCTGAATCACAAATGAACTTGGCTAATTTATTTAAAAGCTCATAATTTCGTTTTCACAATTTCATTTAGAGGTTCAGAGACAACAGTGTATTATATTCTATTGCCTTGAATGTAATGACTTGTCTAAAACAATTATATATAAAAGCGTAATGTCTCTCAAAACTACATTACTCATATAATAAGATGCATTCTTATTAATCATTACTATATTTGAACCATTCTGTTCTTCACTGGGGAATATAAAATGTGAGAGAATACATGGAACCTGATTTTATAAACATCCAAATATTTTCCTTCATTGATCTACTTCCTTCCAGAGATCAGATCACAAACAAGATGTAGTAAAGTCAATGTAATTGACGATTAGAACTCAAAGGTTCTAAAACTATTCTACCTTTTTCCACTTAATGTCAAGGGCAGGCATGCTACTAAAAATGTACAGTAGTGCTTCTTTAAAACTGTAAACTTGGTAAAACTGGTATTTGACTAACACAGTCATTCCAAAGAATGCTAAATCTATGAGATTCTTTTATAGGTGTTTCACCAAATAAAATGATTTTAGATTTATAATATAGGTATATTTTTCTTCATTTCCTGAATACAGAATAATTTTCACTTACAGGAAACAACCTGAATCCTATAACACACAGATGGTATAATTTGCAACTATCAGTATTGACTTTAAATCAGAGAGCTCCACTTCTAGAAACTTCTAAGTTAAGCAATTTGAAGATGAGACTTCAGGATTTGTTGGATCAGATTAGAGCTGTTTCACTGTTTATCTTTGGGCACTAAAGGTTAAACTGAATTTTTTAAAATTTACACAGGAGGTAAAAACAAACAAAAACAACAGACTAGTCAGTAATTTTAACAGGGTAATTTTGTAAAACAAACTTTAGGGAAGACGGTAAAATAGTGCCTCTAAGATTATTAATTTGTGTTTTCTTTTCAAATCTGCATGATCGTTTCCTTATAGGGGCACACTGTGCCGGAAAGATACCATGGAGTCAGACCACTCTGAGTTTTAATTATGTGCCTCCCTCTAAATGGTTGTAAGTACAGTGTCTCTATCAAATAACTCAGCATAACTATACATAAATACATTCTTCACCTAAGGTAATAAAAAATAAACACAACAGGGAACCACCTAGTCTTTCTTAAATTTCTGAGGTCTGCTCACTTTGCCTCTAGAGCCTGCCTAGTTACTAGCATTAAATCAGACCCTTTGAGCATTGGTGCCTCACATTCCTCACTTTGGCCAGGACAGTCTCAGTTTGTGCCAGTGGAAGCATCCATAGCACCCCCTTCACTCTCAAGAGCACTCTTACGTGAGCAATAAATCAAATGTTTGTCCTACCTTTAGCCCAATTTAGAGAACGTAGGATACCTCGAGCTAACAAGTCTTTACAATAATGGCTAACAAGTCTTTATAAATGGCGCACACACACATGTGCATGTATACGGGAGTGTCTTAGTATTAGCAAGTTTTACTTGCTGGGAACGTAAAGTAATTACTGCCTGTGATAAACATATATGTAACCTAAATGGATATTTCATAAATTAGAGTCAGATGTGATGATTCTCTGTAATCTGATATTTTCTTCTAAAAACATAACTAGGTAACATTGGCTATCATTCTGTACCCTGCCATCCTTCTGAAAATCTTAGTGTCCATCAGACAAAAGCATCTGTCTCTCATGAACCGGAGGTTAAATGTTTCTTCAGCAATGGACTCCATGTTTCCTAATTTGCTCTTGCTATACGAAAAATGTAGTTGATCAAAACTACATGATGACTTTTTACTGAAAGAAAATTCTTAGAATCAGTTGTTAACTGACATAAGGAATACAGCTTTGGAAATAACATTTTCAATATTTTATTAATTATGTAAGTAGTTTAGACATGGCAAAAGTTCTGTTCAAATAAGAGGAACACAAGACTTGACCGTCATCAGGTACTCATAGGTTTTTAGCACAGATTGTGTCACTAACAATTCACCTCATTTTCAATGAGAAATAATCTGATAGAAATGAAACTGTCGAAAACTTTCTAACTTGATATAGAAAACATTCCCTTTCACAGAGGTAAATACAGATTTACTTGGGCCCTTAAATTCAAATAATTTAAATAGATTGACTATAGACTTTCTATTCTAACAATATTTGTATATTTTCAACTAAAAATTTCTTTCTGCATACATTGTATATTTTCACAATAACTGCAATATAGATGTTATAACTGCCATATTAAATACAAAGAAACAGACTCAGAAAAGTTAAGAACCCTAAATAAGGTCAAACATAAACAGCAATGCTAACATTTTACATCTTGGAATCGCAAAGCCATTAACTTTCAGCTACACGTTGTCTCTCCTAAAGATGATTCATTAGAATTGGTTTTTAGAGTAAATATAATTCATCAGATTTTCCTTCAATATCTCTGTTTAATAGTAGAGAGTGCAGAATGCACGTAAGTTTCCTTAGGGGTTCTAATAAGTTCTTTTTTTTTATATTTAGTTATGTCCTATCACTGTAATTCTCATTGTATCTGCATTGCTACGTTCATTGTGACTTAAATTTATTAAATCCTTTCTGCCCCTATTGGACTTTATAAGTGACATTATTCTTCATTTTACTTTCTCAGTGAGAAGACAGTTAAGAGGATTTTATTTTTTACTTAAAAAACTGAATTTCTTTTAAGGAAGCCAAAGACGAGCAATATCTGTCATTCTAGCGACGTGCCCACCGCGCCGCTGCTCTGTGCAGCCTTCCCCAAAGCGGCTCTGATTTGAAACAGGAGACCTTGACACACTAGGAGACGTTGAAATTCCCCGGAAGACCTTTTAAGGGTTACTGCCTGGGGCAAAGAGAGTCACATTAACAGGGTTTTTTTTTTTTTTCTCCTCAAGTAGTGCTTATTCTGACCCAGAATTCCATCTGCTCTGTAAATTTGACACATCGTTTCTTTCTGAGCAAATGAAAGTGATTTGGGTCAGACTCTGAGGTAGAGATCAGTAGACAGCTGGTTTTTACTTGATGAGACCTAGGGTATTACAGTATATCTCCATCCTTTGATTAGGATTCAAGATTCCTCTATTACATCTTAGATGCGACCAGAAGTGTAAGTGCTGTAGCGAATGAATCACAACCTACCTTCCCTCTTCCTAAGCATATTTGAACGTTTCTGGACTTGTCCGTATGTGTTATGATAAACTTTTTTTCCCAATATGTTTCAATATGTGAATGCTACACACTATTCAATAACAATGTAACAAAGTATTTTGGTAGACATATTACCATTAAACCAATAAATACACACCATCTAGATTCTTTTATCTCTAGGATTAGTTCTGAGAAAAATTTCTAATAGTTTCACGATAATTCCTTCCTTCTCTTTATAGGCAATGTTTACACCAATAAACAAATTTTTGTTTGTTTGTTGCAATTTGGGAGAAAGTATACCAATTTTTACATTTAATTTTTCAGGCAAACAATCTCACAGTTAGGGACACTGTCCTAAGAATATATATAATCCACCTATGAATTTTACACCTATTAATTTTTCTCTTTCAGCTTTATTGAGGTGTAATCAAAAAATACCTTTGAATTTCTACCAATAAAGCGTTGAAAGGGAATTAGAACAGAAAGAACTTTGCTTTTAACAGATCTTTTTAAGAGCTCAATGAATTTTTGGTGCTCAGATATTTTTCATGGTTTATACTCATTACACTATCATTATGTCTATATTAGCAGAGAACTTTTATCACCATTTACATAGACAGAATATATAAATATGTTTAACGCCATGAACAAAACATTGTAAACATTCCATTACAAAAACATTATCCACTAAGTACTACCCTATCCTGTTACCTATTCGCTACACAGACCTGGTAAGCTGAAACAATATAGCAACGGATGGAAAAATTGAGCATTAAAACTCTTACAACTTCAGTTACATTACCCCGCAGAATTGTTCAGCATGCTAAGAAATTGTTTAGTCTCATAATAGAGCAGAAAGTGCATTGCTTTATGAAGAAAAGCAGTGGAGGGATACATCATGGTAGCAGCATCCTTGTTCCCATATATTACAGTTTTTCTTCATCTCAAAATCTTCATTTTAAGCACTGTAGTTTCAGAAACCTGTGTTACTAACAGAGATTAAATCCGATTGGCAAATTTCTTCTATCTTTATCAAAGCATTAAGCCCTGCATTTGTGTCATGTTTATTGAGCGCGATTACATAATACAGATTTAAGCAGTACCACCTTTGGAGGATTCACAAATAAATTTTTAAGTAATAGTTTGACTTATTCCCTTTATGTACAATTCTGTATATAACGCATCTTTGATTTTTTTTTAATATGCTTTTTAGCCACCCCAATCCTTGCCTTTCACTAAAAACATTATTTTTATATATAACAGTTATACAGAGGGGACGAGGAAGTATCCTTCTCAACAAATATCACTCCTTTTCATTCAGATGGTATGCTTGATACTGACTTTGCCCTGCTGGTAGCCTTGTTTTCCCCTGAGGGGACCTCTAAGTGTTCATGGAAGAGTTGGCATCCTTCGAGAATTCTTAAGATTTAAATGAACGGAGATGGGAACAGACTTTGAGAAGCAGGCACAGTTGTGGGGAAAATGCCAGGGTTTTGGACATCCATGTAGGGTCACTGAACATTTCTTGCAGGATTAAAGGACAAAGCTGACGTTACCAGGGATTTTATATGTGTTGTGTCAAATGCGTCTTCCGGCATAACTGATTATTTATGCACGATGAATCTGAGGTAGGTTACCTAATTTGCTCAAGGTCATAAGTATTCTAAGTGGTTAGTCAGGGTTTGAATCTTGGCATGTTTTTCTCCGAAGCCTTTTCTATTTCCACTGAAATATGATTATAAGAGTATATTTGGAAGATTATTCTGGTAGCAAGTTGTAGGATAGATAAGCCAGGAATAGAAGTTGTTTTCAAGAAAACTAGTTAGCTGACTATTTTCGTAGTCTTCATCAGTAGCGATGTGGGAAAGGTAAGGGAAGTACAGAGGACAAGAGAGAAAAGTGCTACAGCAGCAGGAGTGATACAAAAGTGTAAACTCAGTGGTGAAGAGGGAAGAAGGAGAAGTCAAAGATGGCTGGACTCACACCTGGATGAGTGGAAGGCGGACAGTGCCATTCATGGACACGAGACAATCAGGAGAAAGCCAACACTTGGAAGGGAGAAGTGTTGAGTTCTTTGGGATCAATGGATTTGAGGTGCTGAAGGGTAGTCAGGAATATCGTTACCATTTTAATCTGATTTCAAGTTTCTGTGTCACTTGTTTCCCCTCTAATTTCAAGACACATCTGTGTTGATTTTATTAACAGCCTTTTGTTTTTAATTAAAGAGAGACACAGATAACAGAATGTCATTCCCTTTGGATTTTTCCAATACTTAACTTTTTCCCTGGGAATGCTAAAAATGCAAAGGAGGAAGAACATGTTTCAAGAGCTTTTTTTCTTTTCTTTTTTCCTTCTTCCCACTTTGCTTTTTGTTTTCCTGACAGATTGTTATTTTATGCGGTTTGATTTCTCTCATTAAGGCAAGTTCTGCGTTTTCAATCTGGCTTTATTCTTATCTTTTTATTGACCTTTGAGACTAATCATTTGCAAGCACTACATACTTCCAAAATATTGAATGCATTTAAAAATCCTGTTCATACTGTTGTACATGGAGCTGCTGTTCACCTCGGGTAACATGTGCTGGGGCCAAATGCCTTAGTAAGCCTATGTGGATCTCTATTACTATTGAGCCCTAATGGCATCTCCTTTTGGAGAATTTAAAGTTTGGCATTAAATATTAAAACCTAAAGAAAGTCTTTAATTGAAAGTCATAGTTAAACATAACTATTCTGAAAGAGGCCAGTTCATTTTTTTTATGATTTGGTAATTTTCATAGGAACAATCTTATGTCCCAGATATAAAATACTAAGTGCTAATAAACAGCCTCAATTTTATTGCCATCTCTGTGACCCAATTCATTCTATTTTGCTCTCATATTTACATGAATATCTCTCCTTAGTACACTGTGTCTCTTTTATACATTCCCAGACTAAACCTGATTTAGCTATTGATAATTATTCTCTCTTGGATTCTTTTTTATTTCCAGGTAAATTATAAGCCATGTGAGTTTAGGGGCCATTATTTCTACTTTTTTATTGCTCTATACCTCCTAATAACTTTCTCTAAGAAGACTCTCAATAATTATTATTAAATGAATCAAAGAGCAAATGGGCTATTTTAGGTGATAATATATTTGAGAAATGCAATTACTCCACTTGATGAGTATTTTTAGTATTTGGAACAATTGTGGAAGTAGCAAAATATGTTCTTTGCATTTATCTTCTAAATAGTTGTCTGTAACTGCTCACTGTATTTACACTCTCTTGATTCTTGAACTAATTCCCATCACTGTCCCTACCTTGCCATGAAATCAGCTCTTGTCAAGGTTACCGATGGTTTCTTTATCATCAAATCAAGTAGTCACTTCTTTTTTTACATTTAATTAATTTTTTATTGCAGTAACATTGGTTTATAACATTATATAAATTTCAGTTGTATGAGAATGTAAACTGGTTTAGCTACTTTGGAAAACAATATAAAGATTCCTCAAAAATGGTCATTTCTTAGACCTAATCTTAACCCATCATTTAGTAACATTTCATATCGGTGATTACTTTCCCTTCTTTGAAACACTGTCTTCCCTTGAGTTCATCACATCACTTTCTCTAGTTTCTTCTTTATCTAGTCAGTCCTTTATAGCCCTTTTTGTTGCTCCCTTCTCATCTACCTGATTGCTAAATGTAGGGCGGTTCCAGGACTTCATCATTGGATTTCTTCTCTTTTCTTCTTAGATTTAGTCCCTAGATATGTATCATCCATCTCTTTATCTATGTAATCATAAGAAAATTTACATCTTCAGTCCAGACCTCTCAACTGAATTCACGTTTTCAATTGCCTACTTGATGTCTCCACTTAATATCTAATATCTCAGCTTTAGCAATTCCAAAACTAACTTTCATTCCAACACCCTCTCTCCTCCCAAAAAGTATTGCCTATTCCTCCCTGAGTCTCTCCTATTTTGGCAAATAGCAATTTTATCTTTCCATTTTCTTCAACATTCCACATCTGCTTAAACTAGCAAAAAGCTTAGGAACACATAATCAGATCCTTGCTCATTCCCACTGCTTTCCTCTTTCCTTCTTTTCCTCTTTCCTCTATCTCATTGAGGCCAACATTCTTTTACTCCTAATCTATAACATTTTCTTCTAATGTATCTCATGGCATCTGCTGACTTCTAGTTTAATTTAGTTCGTTTAGGAGTTTTAAAACAAAGTCGCCATTTTTTTTTTTTTTTTTTTTTGAGGAAGATTAGCCCTGAGCTAACTACTGCCAATCCTCCTCTTTTTGCTGAGGAAGCCTGGTAGCTAACACCCATGCCCGTCTTCCTCTACGTTATATGTGGGACGCCTGCCACAGCATAGCTTTTGCCAAGCGGTGCCATGTCTGCACCCGGGATCCGAACTTGCGAACCCTGGGCCACTGAGAAGTGGAACCTGCGAACTTAACCACTGCGCCACCAGGCCAGCCTTGCTAAGGTCGCCATTTTAAGGGTTTTATTTTCACGAGCAATGCATAAATTTCAAATAACTTTAGGGGAGGGAAATAGCCATATGTACATATTCAGAGCTTAACAGTAAAATAATGAAATTTTTATCTTTAAAAGTACAAATATAAGTCATTCATGTGCTGGAATTGTCACAAACATCTTTATATTTCTATGGAGGGTAGTTTACTGTCTCATGAAAAGAAGCCCTAAGGACATAATTGTTACATGAATAAATAACTGAATGAGTAGTCTACTTCTGTAAATATTTACATACTTTTTATCTTAAATCAACCCCTATAAGTACATAAATATTTCAATAATTTCAGTTTCCTATCTATTTTTAAATTTAACAAAAACATAATTCTAAACTATTTCCAATGAAAAGAAAATGGGAGGACTTATTTACTTAATGCGTGTCTGAGTTGAAGCGGATACATATTTAATATTTGCTTAACCTGATTTCAAAGTAATTTGTAAAATAATGTATTCTCCTAAAATTAGTGAAACTGATCCTCAGACCAGTTGCTATTTTTTAAAATTTTTTATTCTGGTCTAAATAGTTTATAACATTGTGAAATTTCAACTGTACATTAATATTTGTCAAACACCATATAAATGTGCCCCTGCACGCTTTTGCCCACCTCCCTCCCCCCGCAACTCCAACCCCAGTAACCACTAAATTGTTCTCTTTGTGCATAAGTTTGTTTATATTCCACATATGAGTGAAATCATACAGTGTCTTTCTCTGTCTGGCTTATTTCACTTAACATGATGCCCTCAAGATCCATCCATGTGGTTTCGATTGGGACTAGTATGTCTTTTTTTATGGCTGAGTAATATTCCATTGTATATATATATATATCACATCTTCTTTATCCAATCATCAGTCCTTGGGCACTTGGATTGCTTCCATGTCTTGGCTACTGTGAATAGTGCTGCAATGAACATAGGGGTGCATAGATCTCTTTGTATTGTTGATTTCAAGTTCTTTGGATAAATACCCAGTAGTGGGACAGCTGGGTCATATGGTATTTTTATTTCTAATTTTTTTGAGAAATTTCCGTACTCTTTTCCATAGTGGCTGTACCAGCTTGCATTCTCACCAGTAGTGTATGAGGGTTCCCTTTTCTCCACAACCTCTCCAACATTTATCACGTTTTGTCTTGATGATTATAGCCATTCTAACAGGTGTAAGGTGATATCTAAGAATAGTTTTGATTTGCATCTCCCTGATTATTAGTGTTGTTGAGCATCTTTTCATGTACTTAGTGGCCAGCTGTATGTCTTCTTTGGAAAAATGTCTGTTTATATCCTCTGCCCACTTTTTTTGATTGGGTTGTTTATTTTTTTGTAGTTCAGTTGTGTGAGTTCTTTATACATCATGGAGATTAACCCTTTATCGGATATATGATTTGCAAATACTTTCTCCCAGTTGGTGGATTGTTTTTTCATTTTAATCTTGGTTTCCTTTGCCTTCCAGGAGCTCTTTAGCCTGATGAAGTCCCACTTGTTTATTTTCTCTTTTCCTTCCCTTGTCAGAGTGGACATCATACTTGTACAGATCCTTTTAAGGCTGATATCAAAGAGTGTACTGCCTATATTTTCTTCCAGGAGTTTTATGGTTTCAGGTCTTACCTACAAGTTGTTGATCTATTTGAGTCTATTTTTGTGTATGGAGAAAGACAATGATATACTTTCATTCTTTACCATATGGCTGTCCAGTTTTCACAGCAGCATTTATGGAAGAGGTTTTCCTTTCCCCAGAGTATGTTCTTGGCTCCTTTGTTGAAGATTAGTTGTCTGTGGTTTTATTTCTGGGTTTTCAATTCTGTTCCATTGATCTGTGTGCCTGTTTTTGTATCAGTACTATGCTATTTTGATTACTATAGCTTTGTAATATGTTTTGCAGTCAGAAATCGTGATGCCACCAGCTTTGTTCTTGTTTCTCAGGATTGCTTTGGCTATTCGGGGTCTTCTGTTGCCCCATATGAATTTTAGGATTCTTTGTTCTATTTCTGTGAAGAATGTCATTTGGATTCTGATTGGGATTGCATTGAATCAGTAGATTGCTTTATGTAGTATGGCCATTTTACCTGTGTTTATTCTTCCAATTCATGTACATGGAATATCTTTCCATTTCTTTATGTCATCATTGATTTCTTTCAATAATGTCTTATAGTTTTCCTTGTATAGGTCTTTCATCTCCTTGGTTATATTTACTCCTAGGTATTTTACTATTTTTGTTGTGATTGTAAATGGGGTTGTTTTCTTGAGTTCTTGTTCTATTAGTTCATTATTAGAGTATAGAAATGCCACTGATTTTTGTACATTGACTTTGTATCCTGCAACTTTGCTGTAGTTGTTGATTATTTCTAACAGTTTTCCTTTGGATTTTTTAGGGTTTTCTATATATAAAATCAAGTCATCTCCAACGAGCAAGAGTTTCACTTCTTTGGTGCCTATTTAGATACCTTTTATTTCTTTTCCTGACTAATTGCTCTGGCCAAAACCTCTACTATTATGTTTTATAAGAGTGGTGAGAGTGGGCACCCTTGTCTTGTTCCTGTTCTCAGTGGAATGGCTCTCACTTTTTCCCCATTGACTATGATGTTGGCAGTTGGTTCGTCATATATGCCCTTTATTACGTTGAGGTATTTTCCTTGTACACCCATTTTATTGAGAGTTTTTATCGTGAATGGATGTTGGATCTTGTCAAATGCTTTCTCTGCATCTATGGAGATGATCATGTGGCTTTTATTCCTCCTTTTGTTAATATGGTGTATCACATTGATTGATTTGCAGATGTTGAACCATCCCTGTGTCTCTGGTATGAATCCCACTTGATCATGGTGTATGATCTTTTTAATGTAGTGCTGTATTCAGTTTGCCTGTATTTTGTTCAGGATTTTTGCACCAATGTTCATCAGTGATATTGGCCTGTAATTTTCCTTCTTTGTGTTGTCCTTATCTGGCTTTGGTATCAGGGTGATGATGGCCACGTAGAATGTGTTAGGAATATCTGTGTCCTCCTAAAGTTTTTGGAATAGTTTGAGAAGAATAGGTAATAAATTGTCTTTGAATGTTTGGCAGAATTCTCCCAAGAAACCGTCTGGTCCTGGACTTTTATTTTTGGGGAGGTTTTTGATTACTCTTTCAATCTCTTTACTTGAGATGGGTCTACTCAGATTCTCTATTTCTTCTTCATTCAGTCTTGGGAGGTTGTAAGAGTCTAATAATTTATCCATTACTTCTAGGTTGACCAGTTTATTGTCATATAGTTTTTCATAATATTCTTTTATAATCTTTTGTATTTCTTTGGCATCCATTGTAATTTCTCCTCTTTCATTTCTAATTTTATTTATTTGAGCCTTCTCTCTTTTTTTCTTAGTGAGTCTGGCTAAGGGTTTGTCAATTTTGTTTATCCTTTCAGAACAAGCTCCTTGTTTCATTGATCCTTTTTACAGTCTTTGGTTTCATTTTCATTTATTTCTGCTCTAATTTTTATCTCCCTCTTTCTGCTGAGTTCGCACTTTGTTTTTTCTTCTTTTTCTAATTCTGTTAGGTGTAGTTTAAGATTTTTTATTTGAGCTTTTTCTTGTTTGTTAAGATGGGCCTGTATCACAATGAATTTCTCTCTTAGGACCACTTTTGCTGCATCCCATAAGAGTCGGTATGGTGCGTTTTTGTTCTCGGTTGTCTCCAAATATTTTTTGATTTCTCTCTTCATTTCTTTGATGGCTCATTTGCTGTTCAGTATCATGTTGTTTAGTCTCCACATTTTTATTCCATTTCCAGTTTTTATCTTGTAGTTGATTTCTAGTTTCAGGCATTATTGTCAGAAAAGACAGTGGATATGATTTCAATCTTCTTAAATTTATTGAGGTTTGCCTTTTTTCCCAATATATGGTCTATCCTTGAGAATGTTCCATGTCGCTTGAGAAGAACGTATATTCTACTGTTTGGGGAGGAGTGCTCTATATCAATCTATGAAGTTTGCCTGATCTAATTTTTGGTTTAAGTCCACTATCTCCTTGTTGACTTTTTGTCTAGATGATCTATCCATTGATGTAAGTGGGGTGTTGAGGTCCCCTACTATTACTGTGTTGTCATTGATATCTCCTTTTAGGTTTGTTAATAGTCGCTTTATGTACTTTGGTGCTCCTGGGTTGGGTGCATATATGTTTATAAATGTTGTGTCTTCTTGGTAGACTGTTCCTTTCATCATTATGTACTGCCCCTCTTTATCTCTCTTTACCTGTCTTTTTTTGATGTCTACTTTGTCTGATCTAAGTATGGCAACATCTGCTTTCTTTTGTTTGCTGTTAGCTTGGAGTATCAACTTCCATCCCTTCTCTCTGAGCCTGTGTTTGTCTTTAGAGCTGAGATGTGTTTCCTGTAGGTAGCATATTGTTGGGTCTCCTTCTTTAATCTGTCGTGCTACTCTGTGTCTTTTGATTGGAGAATTCAATCCATTTACATTTAGAGTGACTATTAATATATCACGGCTTAATACTGGCAGCTTATTGCATGTTTCCCAGGTCTTCCGCATTTCCTTTGTTTCTCCTCCTATGTATTTTGGACTACCAATTTGATTAGGTAGTTTTCTCTGTTGGTTTTCTTCATTTTCTCCTTGTTTATCATAAATGTCTCTGTTCTAATTATTAGTTTAGTGGTTACCCTTACATTCGTATAAAAAATCTCATAGTTAGGATAGTCCATTTTCTGATAGCTTCTTATTTCCTTAGACTATACTGATTCCATCCCTTTCCTCTTCCCTTTCTGGGTTATTTTTGTCCTATCTTTTTCCATCTTGTGTTGTGAGTTTTGGGTTAAAATTATGAGATCATTTTTGCTTTGGTGTTTTCCTTTTCTTTACCCTTGATGTTAGAGTTAAGTGTTTACTCACCTGATCTGATAGAGAGCTGCTGTTCTCTGATTATTCCCTACCTATTCACCTGCTTGCTCAGGGCTTTCTAGCTCCTTTCCTATTATTTTTTTTTTTTTCAGGTGTGAGGGCCTTCTTGAGGATTTCTTTTAGGGAGTGTCTTGTGGCAATGAACTCCCTTGGCGTTTGCTTATCTGGAAAAGATTTTATTTCTCCACCATATCTGAAGGAGATTCTCACTGGATAGAGTATTCTTGGCTGAAAATTTTTGTCTTTAAGGATTTTGAACATATCATTCCACTCTTTCCTAGTCTATAGAGTTTCTGCTGAGAAATCTGCTGAAAGCCTGATAGGCGTTCCTTTGTCAGTTATTTTCTTCTACCTTGCTGCCCCTAGTATATTTTCTTTTGTCCTTTACTTTTGCCAGCTTCACTATTATATGCCTTGGAGTGGATCTTTTTACATTGACAAAGTTAGGAGATCTGGAGGCTTCTTTCACATGGATTTCCAGTTTCCTCCCCAGGTTTGGGAAGATCTCAGCTATTATTTCTTTCAACAAGCTTTCCGCTCCATTCTCCTTCTCTTCCACCTCTGGAATACCTATAATCCTTATGTTGCATTTCCCAATTGAGTAGATATTTCTCTGAGAGCTTCTTCATTTCTTTTTAGTCTTAGTTCTCTCTTCTCCTCCCTATGAAGCATTTCTATAGTACTATCCTCTATCTGGCTGATTCTCTCCTCTATCTTGTCAGCTCTGTTGTTCTGGGAATCCAGATTTTTCTTTATTTCATCCATTGTGGTTTTCATCTCCAACAGTTCTGATTGGTTCTTCTTTATGGTTTCAATCTCCTTTGGGAAGAAGCTCCTGCATCCATTAATTTGTCTTTCTGTGTTTTCTTGTAAGTCATTGAGTTTTTTAATGATAGCTGTTTTGAATTCTTTGTCATTTAGGTTATGGATTTCTGTTCCTTCAGGGTTGGTTTCTGGGTACTTGTCACTTTCCTTCTAGCCTGGAACTTTCATATACCTACTCATACTGCTTGATGGAGTAGATTTTTGCTTCCTCATGGTGCTATTATCTGGTTGAAGCTACCACATACCACCACAGGATGGGGATCAAGCACTGTGCATTCTGGGCCTGGCACAAGCAGGGGTCCCCCAGCTCCAGCCACTGACTGCTTTTCTCTCTGAGCAACTGATTGATGGCAGATCTGGAACACCGGGCATGGGGAGAAGTACTCTCCTTCCCCAGCATTTCCCCCAGTCCCTGCTTGTCTCTCTGTATGGAGCTCTGGTGATTGCAGGACTGTGCACTTTTCCTTTCCCCACTGCTGCTGCCACACTCTCTGCACCGTGCTCCAGATGATCCCTGGGCTGGACTGTCTGGCAGGGATGAGGCACCTCCCTCACCTGTGCACTTTCCCAGCTGCCACTGCCATGCTCTCTGCACTGTGCTCCAGAGACTCTGGGGCTGGGGTGCTGAGTGAGGACAGGGGACCTCTCCCCACCTGCACCCCTTCCCTGCCACCTTTACCGCACTCACTGCACAGTGCTCCAGATGATTCTGAGTACAGTTTCCGGCCCATCTCTCTCCGCAGAGCTCCTGCAGATCAGCTTTCACTTCCTCTGGAGGATCCAGCCCCACCACCACCTTCAGGCGTATGGCTGCATGGGTCTCTCAGACGTCTTTTGTGATGTGCATTTGTCCTCTGTTGGTATATGAATGTCCTTTTGGTTGTATCTTAGAGGGGAGATTCCAAGGGAAGGGCTCCCTCCACCACGATGCTGACATTCCTCCCAGTTGCTACTCTTGTTTGTCTGTTGTAGTTTAGTTCATCTCTCACCACACTGTGTCAGAGTCCCTGGTTGACTAACCCCTGTCATCCCTGATTCCCTGGTCCCTAACACCTTCTAATCTGGTCATTTTTAAATAGCTAAATAACACCCCCAGTCTCTCAGCATCTTGGTGTAAATACAATAAATTTATGGCCAATGAGAGGAAAGGATATGTTAGCTAGAGGGATTTTGGGAGGGGACAAGTACAGCTGGAGCTGGTCCCTCTACTTCTGTCCTTGGACACAATGCTTAGAGCTGCTGCAGCCATCTTGCTACCAAGACAGAAAGATAAGAAAACGACATTAATTCCAGCCCTGATTTTACTGATCCATGGAACCAATGACAGCAGTTCTCTCACTTCTAGACTTCTGTATTTAAATAATAACACATAAAACTATCTTTTGAAGCCATTAATATCAGCTCTTATTTTACTTGTAGCCAAATAAGGTCCTAATTGATAAAGGGACTGTGTCCAGATTTTCCACGCTTTCCTTATTTTCTTGCATTGAACTGTCAAATGTGCTATCTCAAGAAAATTAGAGTTTTAACACAAAAGATGAACCAATGGCCCTTTCCTTTCCAGATAACTTTAATAACCCTGATGCTCCTATTATTTATGTCTGTTTAATCATCACAGTCTCTTGGTCATTCACCAGACTACCTACCAGTCTTGACTGAACACTTTTATTGAGGGAGGGGAGGTGCCCTATACTTTTACATGTAAAACTTAGTAGAAACTTGTAAAGCTTCCTCAAGCATGCAGTCTTTGAATTGTAGAATTTAAATGTGTTATAATGGACAACATTTTCATTGTCATCTGTTTTCAAATAGTGATAAATTTCAAAAGTAGTAAAATGTTTTCCTAACTTGTGAATTTCAAGAAAATATTTTACAGGAAGATCAATAAAGAGAACAGGAAGAAAACAGAGTTCTTCATTAGCATTTAACTTGTCAAAACATGAATATCCAATTTTTCTAATTTCTGGGTCCATAGTAGATTGGAAGTAAGCCAAGGAAAAAAATGAGAGGGTGAGGCTTGTTCTGTCTATTCTCTTTTAAAGTACTCCACAGAGGACTTGGAGAAAAGACAAACAAACCCCCCTTCAAGGACTTTTGGTCATTGCACCCCACTTTAAATAATGTTTTCAATGTAGAATGGATTACTTTTATATTATAAGGGGAGGTTTATTGTGACCAAATTGACAGAAACACATTTCAAAGCATCTAATAACAATGTTTAGCAATATAACTCCTTTTTAAACTTATATAAACACCCAATGCCTAATTAGAACATGTTTCTAATTATGGGGAAACCCTTTTTTGCCTAAAGTGATTGCTTAGAAGATGTCATGATTCTGCAGATGCTCTCAATACAGATTTAGAGCCACCAGATAATGGAAACAAAGAAAAAAAATTGAACCTAAGTCAATTCAAATAACATTGAAATAATATAATAGCAAGGAAACTTTATACTTTGCCTGAAACCACTTCATTTACACGCAGAAGAAATCATTACTACCAAGGAAAAACAATACACTTACATGAACCAGATTGTCTTCCCGGCTATAATATTAACTTTTACATCTGTTTTGTGTCGATTATTTTTCTTTTATTGAAATTACATATACTGTTAACATTAGGCCATATTTAATGGTATGCATTGCTTTGGACATCCAAGAGAGGATATTTTAAAATTTCTTTGTCTTATAAATGGTTATTAAGGAAATAATCTAAAAGTAGTATGGAGTAGACATATTAATTTCTTTTAAATTTCCTGACTGATGTATATCTGAAAACTTTCTTCTTCTCAGTCTTTCAATTTTTCAAATTATGTATATTTATTTTTCCATCTGGGATATTACCTAGAAAAATGGCTTACCTTTACTTATTACCACACCAGCTGAGTTCTTACAAAATTTCAGTTTTTCTTAGGGCAAATAGAGTGGAGAACAAGAGATGGCAGTTAATAGGTCCAACTTCACCCTCTGGCACTGAGTTGGTTGCTGGAGAACATGATCACCTCTTCTTGAGGACATTGTGGGAACACTGAGTATATTACTACTTTAGTTATTGGCAAAATAGTGAAAAACAATCCAAAGAAAACAACTGTAAATTTTAGATGGTATGCAATGGGCATCAGCCTCTAAAATCCATGGCAATTATTCTTTATTATCAGGGAATGATGTCTCAGTAATTAAAAGAGAGCGAGAGAGAGAAAAGAAAAGGAGCAGTCCTTCAAAGCAAGCTACTCTTAGTGTTTGTAAAGGGTGTGTCATTGCTATGACTCACTGCTATTTGCTGTTTTACTTATTAATTATTTAAAACCTATATAGGACCAAAGTCGTCCTATGAATCGTTGAACTATTAAAGATCCTTATATATATCTGTCCATCTAGGATCACTTAAAACCAATTGAAAAATGAAAAATTATGTTGAAAGAAGGTTAACTAAACTTTTTTATTCATCAGGTCCTCTCTATAACATGAAGAAAACAATAAACTCGTTAGAAAATTTTCTAAATCATGCAGTCCTTGGGAATTTTTGGTGAAAAACTTTCAGCCATATTTGATGAGACTCATCTAATTTTTGATAGGTATAAAAAATGATTTCTTATAAAATTATATATATAATTAAATATATATAAGTAAAGTGAGACTGTAACTCGAATGTTCTAGTTCTATAATTTTTAATGTGTTGCCTATTTGAATTTTGATAGTAATTAGCAAGTTTGAATGATAAAATTGAATATTTTCCATGCATTTTAATTGATACCTAGCTAAACCTACACTCTATAATGCCAGATACATACACATATATATGTGATTTTCTAATTTGTAAAAGATGTAAAATTAGGAAAGCTTGACTAACTTTCAATAGGAGATTGGTGGTACATTAATGCTAGAAAAAAATTCAACCTTAAAAAGAAAGTGTTATAGCTACTGATCTACAAGGCTGTCCATAATGCACTATTAAGTGAGTAAAGAAAGTTGCTGAATAACGAGGAGAGTATGTTCGCATACTTGTAAACAAACAAAAACCTTTCTTAGGGTATATATGTGTTAGTAGGAGGCTAAACTAAATGTGTGGAAGGATAAACACAACTATATACACACATACATCAGTATTTAATACACTGAGCATGCATTACTTTGGTAATTTTGCATTCCATTTTAAAATATATTAAAGGGAATAATCTTTAAAAAAAAAACAGGAAGAAGAAAAAAGGAAAAGAAATACTTAAATTATGGCTGGTGAGCTTTAACAGGCAGGATGGTGAATTCTACCTTTGCTTACTTTAGATATAAAAGAGAAGCATATTGCACAAATTGCTAAGATGAGAACTGTTGTTTGAGAATAAATTTAGCTATGTCAGTACAATCAGAAGCCAAAGAAATTTCACATATAAGGGACTGTTGATTATAATTCCTTACTTGAGAGCATTTCAAAAAAATGAAACAGGAAAGATATTTCAGTATGATTTCCTGATATACTAATGTTCTGTACCTGCACAATTACGCAAATGCTGATGTTTGTAGTAATGGTGTAATTTGGAGTAATTGTTATATATCAGCATTTTGCAATTATCACTACAGGTATTGAAATCTGTTAATTTCTCAGAACGCATACAGGATGCTGTTAGATTCTGATTAAATATTTAACAGTCTTCTAATTTAATGAGTCCAGAATCACTGATAGCAAACCACAACCTGTTATTTTCCACGCAAAAATAAAATAGGGTGACCTTCAGTTGGATACATGTAAAGTAACACATTGCAAATTATTGATTATTTATGAATTAGTGTCAGAATATTTTAAATGCAAAAATTAGCACAGTTTATATTTGAATTTAATATCACAGACCATCAATCCCTTCACACACGCACATACACTAAAACATACCCTCCTCCCTTTCGGTAAGATGACTTCATCTACAACTTCAGAGAAAACATAGAACATTAAACAGAAACTCCCTCAGCCTTTGTCCATTAGTCTGTCTGCATCTTTCTGCATCCTCTACTTATTCTCCAGATAAAATGGGGGGCTTTTCATCTCCACATCTAATCTTTTCCCATTTCCTTTGCCTCCTAATTATTCTAAGTTTTTCGGGAGACTTAACGATTGATAACCTCTTCTCTCTCTTGTATTTCCAAACTTTCACTCTCTACAAGATCTTCCAAAACAGACTCAAACTTCATCCATCTTCAAAATATCTTTCTCTTGATATTATTCCCTCTCCAACTATGTCCTGATCGCTCTCCTTTCGTTCACCTGTAAATTTCTCAGAAGAAATGAACATTTGGCTCTCTGCATTTCCACAGTTCCTATTCACTCTCACTGCCTCTGTATATGGAGAGCCTTCTATACCTGTACATTAAATTTGCCATTAACATCACTGGGATCTGTCAAAATGACCATTTTTCAAATCATTCCCATCAGTTTACAAACATGTTATAATATTTCCCAAGTTATGCAAAATAAACAAAAAAAACACTTGCCCTTGATTCCATGTTCACTTCCCTTCACAGCAATCACCTTGAAAGCTTTCTCCATACAAGCAGTTTCCATTTCTGTCTTCTCTCTTCCTCTTCTTAACCTGTTGCAATTCTTCACCCATTTGATTTCTACCACTCCAATGGAATCTGCTCCTATCTTTTCAAGTTTCACTCATAACCTCCATCTTGTCAAATAACATGGTCAATACTGCTTCCCTCTGGGTACCAGCCGCAGTGTCACTTCCCTCCTCCTAGGAACACTTTCTTCACTTGGCTTAGAGTACTCCTTCTCCCCTGGTTTTCCTCCTACCTCCTCCAGCTCTGTCTCAATCTGCTATCTGCTATCCGTCTCATCTCTTCTGCCCTTTAAATGTTGCCGTATCCTGAGTCTCATTCCTCAGTTCTCTTTTCCTGTGCACTTTCCGCCTGTGGGATCTCATCCAATGTTATGGATTTAAATATGACTCATGATTCAGACCCCTCTCTTGAGCTCCAGAGTGTTGTAACTGTCTGCCCATGCAAAATCTTCACTCAGCTACCAAGTAAACAACTGAAGCTTATCATGGCCTCAACAGAATCTTTATTCCCCATAAAATTTGTTCCACTTCCTTCTGAGTCTTCTCCATGTCAGTTTACGGCATCACCCTTCACCTAGTTACTTAGGTCAAAAACTGAGATGCCATCTATTATATTTTTCTTTTTCTGACCACCTCACACCATCCAGTTCATTTACAGTTTTCCTCATAGTAAATAATCATGCAAATATATAATTACAAACTGATATTGAATAGTTTTTTCTTTTCCACTGTACCATGAATCTCATGATATTAGGTATAACGTTAATTTGTTTCTCCATTCTCTACCCAGTGCCTTAGCAGAATGCCTGACATGTGGAAAATAAAATGAATATTTACTTGGTAATTATTATAAAGTAACATGTATAGAAGAGTGTGTTTTTTTGTTTCATCCTTTCAAAAATAAGTAAAATTTGGTATGTGTGATTGTACCAACAGTGGGAAGACTTTTTCTTGGCAGAAATCACTTTTCACCTTATCAACAGAACAAAGTGATACACAACCTAGGATTCACACTCTATCACCTGAACTCATTGCTGCTCTCAATGAACTTTGCCCCAGCTCACAAATCTTACTGTATGTACCAGGGAGGAAAATCTAGAGGAAACACTGCCTAAGCCCAGCACCATACTGTCGGTTATTTTATTGCTGAGCATCCATGAAGTGTGGATTCTTATTTCCACGTTTGATAAGTGAGCCTGGGAGTGGAAGCATGAAGGGAATTAGTATCAGGTCAGGTGGTAGTGGTTTTCATTTGAAACCACCATGGTTTTACCAAATCTCTCCAGAACTTATAAATAACTGCAACTTTAGAAAAGATAAAAAATAAACTGATTCACAAATGCCTTAGATTAGTCTCTGGTGTATTCATAATATAAAAAAATGTAAAAATATATTTATATTATGTTATTATTATACAGGAGCATGTGCCTAGATCATGGGAAGTATTGCTCCATCCCGACCAAGCAATGCCAGGTGTATCATTAGACTAAAATATGCTATGTGAGAACAAGCATTGTAAACTCCTGTACATTGGAGAAAGGCATAGTAGGTAAAAACTAGGACTTTAGAACTAAGGGAAAGACAATAGGTGAAATTGTTTAAGTAGACGATAAAATATTCAATCATCCTCATCACAGAAATAGCTTTTAACTGTTCATCCAGTTGGGAAGCAGCCTGGTAGAAAGGAAGAAATGTGGTCTTTAAAATCCATCAGACACACTTGAGCTCAGATTTTTGCTCTGCCACTTACTAGCTAAGTGATTTTTTGTAAATTACTTAATTATTCTGACCGGTTTCCTCATTTGTAAAATAGGAATGGTGATAACTATTTTTATATGCTTATCATGAAAATTAAATGTGATAATATAGCACACCTGATAGATACATAAGGATTATTATTTTTTTTTTAAGAATGGCAAAAACAAGCTCCTGCTAAATCTGGGAAGATTTTGGAAAAAGCAACACTATTCTAGGAAAGAAATAAGAAATGGTGCTTAGATTTTCCCATTGTTGTTTCTTTCTTTGTGTATAGAACAATGTAACTCTCCAGGATTTGAACTCTAGGATTTGAGGTCCAGAGATTAAAAAAAATAAGGATCTTTGGAAAACAGATTTTCTTCATTTATTAAAAAAAGAATTTTTTCTCCCTTAACAAGTAAACTTTTTATGGTAAGAGGTTTTTGTTATTGTTCTTTTATTTTGTGCTCTAATAAAAGTAACTATAATTATTTCATAAATGACTCAAGCATATGGAAGCCCTTACTCTGGGTAGAGGAACAGAATGCCATAAAAATTGCAAAGCTACAAGCATTCAGCGTTTATTAGGGGTGGGTTTTCTTTCCTTGTCATTCATTCTTTAGTACTGAGTTACTGTGAAATTACAATGAAATTATATCACTTTGGGTTTGAGGGCAGACGGTAGCAGAGAATGAACTCACTGTGAGAAAATTCGCTGGTAAATCAAAGCACTCTCTGTTAATTAGCTCCTGCCTACATACATAGTATGGAGAAATAATTGTATGTTTATGAAAGAATGATTAGTTAGGGACTGTGCTGAGGTAATAAGAAAAAAGCACGAAGAGAGCAATTTGAGTTAATATCTACACATCATTTTATGTAACCATATCACAGAAGGGGGTCCCAGTTAATTAGATTCCTTTAGTTAAATAGGAAATATGAAAAAGGAAAAGATACTTAGGGTCCAATACAATGTATGCCTAAGCTATATAGGGGAATAATTTTGTCTCTTTCCTGGATATATCTGTCAGGCATAAAAATAGAAACTTTGACATATACTTAAGAAATCTTTCTGCCTAAGTGTTGTTCATTTGTGACATACAAAAATTGAAACAATATTTTAACAGACTTCTTGGCTACAAAATGCAATTTTAAGAGAGTGTGTACAACATAATTCCACATTTTTGAGTAGTTTTCAGTTTAAGAATTAGACAGTACTGGGAATTCTAAATGCAGACCTAAATTATCATATTTTAGTCTACTCTTGTAGAAGTTTATAACATCTGTATAGACATATAAATATACAAGTACATTCAATGGGTTCAGGCAAATGGATGTTTTTCCTTGGATCTGACTCATCTCGTCTGTAACCTATTGACAAAGACAAAATAAACACCCTTCTGTGAATACACAAAAGCCATCCCTCCACCATTCTTGTGTGTAAAACTGTTACCAACATATCATTCATAGGGAAAAGGCCTATGATCTCTCCATCTAGATGTCACATTCTAGAATCAGAATCTGTGGCCTCCAAAGTGGGGACGCAAGAGAAAATATTACAATCCCTCTGTTACAGTTTTATTTCTTCCTTTTTAATATCTACCATAAATTCTATTTATATAATTGCATAGATGAGGGTGTGATGAAAAGGTTTTCACTGACAAAGAGTCTTCAAAGTGTCATAATGACAGCTGTGGAGCAGTGCTGTCTGACAGATATGTAACGCAAGCACCTTATTTAAAATATGCTAGTGGACATACTTTTAAAAGATGAAATTAATTATAATAAAGTTTTATTTAACCCAATATATCCAAAATTATTAACATTCCAACACGCAATCAACATGTCAAAATTGTAACAAGATGTTTTACATTCTCTTGTTCATACTATGTCATCAAAATCCACTGTAATTTTTACAGTTACAGCGCACTTCAATTTGTTTTAACCCCATTTAAAGTGCTTAGTGACCACATGTGGCTAGTGGTTACCGTATTGGACAGAGCAGGTCTGGTGCACTCTTGGGAAAGACTCACTAGTCTGATAAATAAACGGAAAGACCACAGTTTTGGTGTTAAAATTGGGGCAGTTTGGTCCTAATTATATCTGTGAGTTATTGCTCAAAAATGGAGTACTGAACACCTGGAACCAACATGTACATTGAGTCCTTACCTAATATAAATGTCCAAAGGAACCCTAGTTTTAGTTCTAAGATAATACCGTATTGCTTGCTTCTGGCTCCTTTTATGGCAAACAAAAGATAAATTATTTGAAGATAGTAAGAAAAATTTCTCTCACACTCAAAGGTGTCCTTATATGGCAAAGTTGCATGAGACACAAAAAACAATTAAGTTCTTTCCTTGCAAGACAATAAAAAATAGGAAAAGCATCACTGGAAATGGTATATGCTGAAGTCAGCATGTAGGTGTGGCAGCAGAATTTGAAGATGGCCCGCAGGGTTCCAGTTCCTGGTGTGCGTACCCACCACAGTCCTACAACTGCAAGGGCTTGGATTCTGCCAACAGCCTGAAAGAATGTGGAAGAAGACTCTAAGCTCCAGATGAGAACACAGCCCAGACAGCACCTTGATTTCAGCCTGGTGAGATCCTAAGGAGAGAATCCAGCCATGCCACGCCTGTTCTTTTAATTACAGAACTGTGTTGTTTTGTTTTTAAGTTGCAAAGTTTATGGCAATTTATTACACAGGAATAGAAAATTTATATAGCAATTGAGCAATTCCTTCACTTTACCTGACCACAAAGTTTTTCTTTTTTAAATCCTTACCATTTTAGTTATCAAATATATACTCCAGATCTACAATATTTTGAATTTCAGAATGGGTTTGGGGGGCAAATTCTGACAGTTTTAGATGCTAATTCAGTAATATCTTCACACTGGGGAAGTTTACTTTAATACGTTCACGGTAACATAATTATTCTGCCGTTTTTTCCTTATAAAATACTGAAATCATTTCACAAACTAAGCATGCTTTTAAGGATTGACTACCAAGAATAAGTTTAAGATCAAAGATATATGCTATATGTGCTAGCCCTCATCATTTTGTAGCGTATTAGTGCCAGATCCTTCAATCAATAGTATTTGGGTGCTGACTAGATGAGAAAGCATTGCCCTACGACTCTCAATAGTTTACTGATCACTTTCATCTCAGCTTTTAGTCAGGAGCCAGGTCAGATGCCATTTTTTTATATACATATATATATAACCTGTTGTTTAACCTATTTAGTTCTAAGTTCTTTGGAAAGCAAGAGGTAATTTCTCTTTACTTGGAATAACTTGTTAATTTTGCCAAAACTGCTACTTTTTCACTTCCTTTTTTCATTGCCAAAGTATCTCTATATGTACCATCTACAGAAATGTTTGCAAAGGGTTTATATTTTTAGTTGGTTGCAATTTAGAAGGCTCTTAGTTGGAAAAAAACGTGTTAGAAGTGAAATAAGATGAAATAGAATTTAATATTTCTAATCTACTAAAATCCCAATGAAAAATCCTGAGTAATAGTGATGACTTACTCTAAATTGTACTTTATGAGAAAAAAAATGCCAGGGGTCGAATCTTGGAATAGCACATGCAAAGCAGTTTTTTTTTTTTAAGGAAGATTAGCCCTGAGATAACATCTGCCACCAATCTCCTCTTTTTGCTGAGGAAGTTTGGCCCTGAGCTTACATCTGTGCCCATCTTCCTCTATTTTATATGTGGGACGCCTGTGACAGCATGGCTTGATGAGCGGTGTGTAGGTCGACGCCCAGGATCCAAACCTGTGAACCCCAGGCTGCCAAAGAGGAGTATGTGAACTTAACCAATATTCTACCAGCTGGCCCCTAGAATTCTTTGATAATTTTGGTATTTTATGAGTCCTGGGAAGTATGGGAGACAAATCAACTCAAAAAGAAGAAACACACACTTTCCTTCACCCCTTCGAACTGTCTGTAATTCAAAAGTAAATTTAATCTCTAGAATGTGGTGGACTGAGGAGAGACTTATAGCAAAAAGCCTGTGTACTTTTATTTTTTGGACTGAAGGATCCTAACACAACTGCCACTCATCAAAGGTAACCATCTATAGGCGATTTTGACTATTTGATTTGGACATAAGTTATGAACTAAGTTCCTTGGGGCAAAACAAACAAAGAAAAAAGATTGTGCCATTTGTGAAAGTGGTGTCAAGAATATTACATCGTTGCTCTCATATATCATACAAGGTCACATGCTAAAGGATAAACTGCTATGTGACCTCTTAGGTAATAACCACAACACCGTAAAGTAAAATGGGACACAGACATTAAAATGGGACGGGAATACGAAACGTTTCAAATATCTCCCCATATGAGATTTAGAGAGGTAAACCGAATTCAATTACCTATTTCACATTGTGAAGCATCTAGAATAATTGAATTGGAGCAAACAGCCAGATAAAAATGTTTGAACACATATCTAGTATTTTTCATAACTTCTGTTACAAATTCAAAAAAATGTATTGGTTTACATTTTGGATTGCTAGCTAATAGAAAGAAACGCTTTGCCAATACAGCCTTGGCTTGTTGAGATTAACAAATTTAGCTCTAATGGAGTAAGAAACTAAGATTATAAAAAGCTTTGGATATATATTTGACAAAGAAACTCAAATAGAATAGAATCCAATACTTTGTTCTATTAGAATCTATATGAAAATGGCATACACGCAAGCTCAAATAGATAACACACAAGAATAACAAAAAAAAGAAAACTTGCTAAACACATTTCTTCATAAGATTCTTGATGGAAAAGAAAGAACATCAAAGGTAAATGCTATTTTTAAGGCATTTAATTCAGATGAGGGAAGTATGGAGAAGTTCTAAAATACCAAGCATTATTTTCATTATAAGTAGCATATTCTAGGGGACTACAGGTAAAAAAAAAATTCTTTTCTAGGCTATCCAATCTTCCTGGAAGAAATTTCAGCAGCAGCCTGTAAGGTAAATGGAGTGTGGAAAACCAATTCACAAATTGCAGGCTTGGGAAAGAATAACGGTGCTTAGAAAATGAAAGTCGATCAAGATTGGAAACATTTCACCTGTTTTCATTTAAATCTTCAATCTTTTTTCCTGCTAGTTTAGGAAACAGAATACAGCATAATGGAGCAGTAGGGAGTATGAACTCTAAATATTTTGAAATAGCCACACTGACAGGCTCAATGTAATTTTCTGAGACTAAAAGAAAACTAGGCATTTGGATAATTTCCAAGTTCAAACATGGTTTATAAAACTTGAAACAATTGTTTTCTATCATGTATTTTGCCCTCTTTTTATGTCAGATTTACTTTAATCAATTAAGACAGAAGCTTAAGAAAAACTGAAATTTAAAAATAGAAAATGACCTGAACACCAGACCAGTGCCCTGTTTTCGATTAAATGTATGCCCACCCCATTTCAGAGACGTAAGCATTTACTGCAATATTAAGGACCCGAAAAAGCAGACACTTGTTACTTTCACTTTTCATCCAACCTATGTCAAATGCTCCATGGTCATACATGGTTTTCCAAAGCACCCAAGCTAATCTTTCATGTAAATTCCAACTGCCTTGGAAACAGCCTCTGACAGGTCAGTAAAATCTGGAAAGTCAACACAATTGAAGAATAGAGTCACATTGCTTTAAATTTAAATTCAAAACAGGTATTAAAGATATCCATAGTTTTCTAAAAGGAACAATTAGCTACTTACTACCAATTCTTTGAAATCATTATACTTAGAAGTGTGACAGACACAAGTTTAAATGCTTCAAACCTGAGAAATTTTCATATGTCACTTCCATAGTCAGTGAACTTTTGGATTAATGCCTGACTAATATATAAAATACTAATAGAACACAACCTCATGAGATTTTCAGAAGTGTTATTTTGACAATATCTCAATTAAAGGTGAAACTACCAGGAGTGAATGTATACTAGATAATGGCTCCCGGGTGCTCGCTCACATAATCACACAAATCTTAGGAGGTGTAATGATTCCCTTTTAAAAAATTACCATTATCACCCCCATTTCACAGATAAGAAACATGGCAGAGCCAATACTTGAACCTAGGCTTTCACCCTGAAGAACCTCTGCTCTTTACCTATAGAAAGATCTACAGGTGATTTTTCATGGGAATAATGGGCTGAACCGTACTATCCAGACTCTAGTACTGGACATGGTCACCTATTTATCACAAAGTTAATTTGCATTAAGTGTATTGGTCTGAGACTACAGGGAATGGCCTGTGAACCCAGGCAAGTATTAGGATCAAAAATTCACACACTGCTTTTGCTTAAATGTTGGAAATATTAAATCTATAGTAAGAAACATTATGACTATGAGTTATATAATATCAATTACTAGCATGGAAAACCACAACTGATCTGTCACTACAGTTTTAACACTTTCTGCCTATGACTCCTACTGTCGGTACCAGTGGCCCTCATTATGACAGTGATTCTCAAGGAGAATAAATAAATGCCCTCTCTTCCTTCGAGAGACCGATCAGAAAGGGTAGAGGTACACATCAAATCCCCCTGGGAGAGTTTGAGTGACTTCTCTCCTCCCTCTGGGAGGTATGCTCCCCCATCCTCAATGTTTAAAATCCTTGATATAAGAGAAATAATAAATAGTAACACTTATTGAGTGATTTACCTGAGCCAGGCACAGTTCTATGGGCTCATTCAATCTTCACAACCAATATACGAACTATATTGATATTCCTATTTTATATGCAAAGAAAGTGAGGCTCAGATAATTGAAGAAACTTACCCAAGGTCACACATCTAAAAAATGGTAGAGCCTTGCTTTGAACTCAGAAAATCTGATTCCAAAGACAGCACACTTAACCACCAAACTATATTGCCTCTTGCTGGTTGGCTGGAATAATTATAAGAAAATCATGGAAACAAATTGATAACACTCTTCAAAGTGATAATACAGTGACTCAGCTGAAGTCTCAAGGAGGAAAAATTACTTCATGAATATAGGAACAATCTAAAATGGATCTTGGCTTATGAAACTTCACTTTGAGCCTTAGGCATGCCCCCTCTCTCTCTCTGCTTAACTTTTTCATAATTTTGACCTTGCTCTAAGCAATTGTACTAACTAGTCTTGATTATGCCCGAGTGCCAAAGTGCCACTGTTGTATAAATCACTTAACTGAACCATGTCCTTTCTTTTCAGAATTTAATTTCTCTATTTATTTCATTAAAAAATAACATTAATAAGACATGTCAACTACTTGATTGTTTTTAAAACATTTAAAGGCAAAATACCATATACATGAAAAAATATGACTAAATTTAATGACATAGATGAATCTCATATATGTAAAACTTAGCAAAAGAAGCCAGATGTGAAGAGTACCTACGGCATGAGACAATTTACATACAATACATAAACAGACAAATTGGCCCATGGTGTTAGCTTCCAGGACAGCAGCTACCCTTGGAATGGGCACAAAGGGGTTTCTGGTGCTGGGACTATTCTGTTTCTCAACTGGCTGATAGTTACACAAATGTTTCATTTGGAGAAATGCACTGAATTTTACATTTATGCTTGTGTACTTTTGCACTATATATATTTCAGTACAAAAGTTTACATTAAAAGGCATCCAAAACTCTAATTTTCCTAATTGTAATTTAGTGCTATGTGCTCTCTTCCAAAAGAAACAATTAATTTGTATGATAAAGAAAGAGAACAACATTTCTATATAACATTGTAAAGTTACTGTTTTCCTAAATATGAGATGTTTTGAAAGTCAAATCTATTGAAGTGTGATTTATATATAGTACAATTCATCCTTTTTAACATAGTGAACTATGATTTTTAACAAGCACATACATTCCTGCAACTATCACCACTATCAAGACATGAAACAGTTCCAGTATCCCCAAATTTCCTCATTCCCTTTTGTAGCCACCTCATCTCCCACCCACAGCCCCTGGCAACACTGACTGATTTTCCGTCCCTGTAGTATTGCTTTATCCAGAATGCCATAAATGGAATCATACCGTTTGTACTCTTTTAAGTCTAGCTTCTTTCATTTGGCACAATGCATCTGAGGTCCACCCACGTTTTGTGTATATCAGCAATTTCTATTTCTATTCCTTTCGAATAGAAATAGCAATTTCTATTCCTTTCTATTGCTGAGTAGTATGTATGTATGGATACACCACAATTGAAGAACATTTGAGTAGTTCCCAGTTTTTGGTGATTTTGAGTAAAGTCATTACACACATTCATGTATAGGTTTTTGTATGAACATGAGTGATGTGTTTTATTTTTTTAAAGCCAACTTGTACATTTACCTACACAAAATATATTTTACATTAGCTTTAGCCTATGGTACTTCTGATGCTGAGAGAATATTCCAACCAGTTCAAAATAATGTAAAATCAGAAACTGAATCTAATCAAATAACAAATATCTCACAAAAATAGATCAACTTTTGCAAATTCCTCTCTTAAAAATATTTCTTTTTGCAATCATCTACAGAATTAAGAACAAAAATATTCTATTAAAGTTCTAGATTAATAATTCAAAATCCTGTTTAAGCTGTACAAAATTAAAAATCAATGACATTACTAATTGGATTCTAAAATCATAATAAATGAAGAAGAGGTAAGAAATGTGGCTTGAAAAATAAAATGTTATATGCCTCTTTCATAACTCCCTAATTTAACATATTATAAATTTCATCCAACTGGTTAGTACTTTTTATCCATGATAATTGGGAAAGGATTTGAGTGACAAAATGGAAACATGGTAGATGTTACCTAGCATGTTGTGGTAAAGTGGAATGGCCCGTCCAAGGGTAGTAAATGCAGTCATGACTAGTGGGACCGCTACACCTGCAGGCAATTACAGAACAGAAAATATCATTCTCCATTCACAGTGACATGCATACACATGCACCAGTGCTCACACATGGAGCCTCGGAGGAAGAGCATGAGAAGCAAGCACACCAAGTACCTATCCATCAGGCCGATGCAGTCTTCAATACTTGAGCCTATGCACCTGCAGAAGGTCCAAATTTTAAAAATACAAGGAAAGAAAATTAGTCATTTCTTAAAAGACAGTAAGATAAACACTACTTGCATCAAATTCTTAATTATAGTTATTAGACAATTGTGGAACACCATGAATTTAAAGCCAGTGAGATTATTGCTTGATGGATATGCAGAAATGAATTGCAAATACCACCCAAGTGTGTTGCAAAGAAATATGTTCACAGAGAAGGAAATGTTATTCTGTTTCTGTGGATAACTTCCAAATACATATAGCTCATCCCTAATGTTTTCAATTCATTTACATCATTCATGACTATATGTCTTGATGAATAACTTGATATTTCAACGGCGATGATTGCTTTCATGCATATGGTTTCTTCTAAAAGGCCTTAAGTTTAAGTAAAAGACAAAATCAATAAGAAAGGAAACATAAACTATTCAATATAATATAAGAACCTGATGCTTAATACTCATTAAAGATGGATTTTGACAGAAAATGAGTTAACATGCTTTAATACTATTCTCATGGATACTTTACATAATCACATTATTCCATTCCTTGGTTGTGACTGTCTTTAAAATATACTTATCCTTAAACATGAATTCATTTAAAAAGCAAATTAACTGGTTTTACCATATTGCAGTTTATCTTGACACTCTCTTTTAAAAGGGCAGTGCCATAATAGGCAAACAAAAACAAGATTTTCAACTGCCATAATATTTAACTCAATAGCAAATAAATAAATACTCTCCAAGGAAATGAATAAATTGAGACCCAGATAACTGAAGAACCCACTGAGATTAACATTTAAGTGAAATTATGTAAGAATACAGAATTCTGTTGTATAGTCCCTAGAATTTTGTTTTGAAGCATTATAGATAAATTATTTCTTCCATCTTCCAATGTACTTGAATTGTATTTCTTTCCCTTTTCTCCCATCAGAGACTTATAGCTCTAGTGGATTAATAACTTCCTTCTACAGCTATGGTTTATAGAACTGTCTAAATCTGCTGGTAATAAATTTTTTTTCCAAACTCTAATTTCTAAAACTAAAAAAGAAGCTGAAGTTAAAATCACTATATAATGAAGTAACAAAGCACTCATGAATAAGGCTAGATTGTCTATTATACTTTTAGATAACTCTCAACACTGGTAACTTAACATGACTATGCATATAATAGTCACTATTTCCCTGCTTCTTCAATATCAGTGATAACATTTATGCTAGGTGGAAAATTGTTTTTGCTTTGAGGGTTGGTTTTGAGCAGCTGAGAAAAACTTGAACATACAGAAATATAGAAAATACACCATGAAAAAAGTCTTTAAAGAAAGCAAATAAAAAACATAGAGCATGTAGCATTGAATTGGTACCATAATCCATAATCAAAAGCATTTCTAAAAATAAAAAATTAACGACTAAAAAAGTTTCCAAAATATCTTACATAGTTTTCTTTTTATTCTATTCTGAAGAATTTTTTTTTAGGTTCCTATTATATCTTCTCAAAATGCTTTTTTTTACACAGTATTGCCATTTTGTAAAGTTAATAGTCTACTTCTCATTTCCAAGTGAGAATCTGAAAGCTGTGGTTCATTTGTAATCTGTATCTTTATAATAACTTTTTAAAGTTAAAAATATTTGAAAACAAAATTCAACTTGAGGGGAAAGTGTGACCAACGAAAGATCTTCATTCATCCATTAAAAAAAATGTGCTCATGCCTCCTAAGTGTTCCTGCTCTTCTAGGAGCTGGAGAGAAAAAAAAGATGCGGTAGACAGTTGTCCTATTCTTAATGAGCTCACAATTTAAAGAGGGAGATGGATGCATAAACAGAAGGAGATGGATATATGTGATAAATATAATAAGAGACATGAAGACTGGTTTAGGGGAGTGTAGAGGATGGATGCCCATGCCATAGGTGATGGTAGCCCTCACGGAGAAGTTAGGAGCTGAAATCCAGGGTGCAGAGAGCTGGGGTTGGAGTGGCAGTGATTTCTAAGGGGAAAGAAGCAGCAGGAACAAAAGCATAGATCTGAGGAAATGTAGAATGTATATGAACGGCTACAAATAATTCTGGATAGTCAGAGAGAAACGTATGAGGCAACAGAGAGAGGGAAAAGAAGAAATCAGATCATGAGATGGGAGCCAGTTTGTGAAGACTATTTTCTTCAGAATAAACTTAATGGAAAACCACTGCAGGATTTTAAAGTGGTAGTGAAATTGCTAGATGTATTTTATATGGATCTCTTTGCCCAGTGAAGACTAGTCAGCTGGGAACCAGGTAGAGTCCTTTGGCACAGAGATTACTTTAGTCTATGTAAAGAAATGATGAAGGAAAACACTAGAGGAATGGTAACTAGGATATAGGCAAAGGGACAGATTCAAGAAATACCTTGAAAAGTACAGAAAAAAAAGAGAAGTTGATGACTGATTGATGACGGAAGTGGAAAGATCAGAGGAGTTAAAGATGACTCATATTTCTAACTTTGAGAATAGTGGTACCATCAGTGAGAAAATGCAAGAGGAGGAATCTTTCCTTGTGGGTGTCTGTGTTGGGGGAGGAGGGGTTGATAATTTCAGATTTACGTTTCTAGAGTTGAGAGTGGTGGTCCTATATCTAGGTAGAAATGTTCCTCAGCAGCTGGAAAGATGGGTCTGTGGCTGAGGGGAAAGAAAGCACAAGTAAAATGATCAGTTTTGAAACAGCATGCAGGAGAAAGCTGAAATCACCTAAGTGGATAAGATGGCTGCAGAAGGATCTATAAGGTGAGAAAAGCAGAGATGGGCTGAAACCCAAGGAACTCCAATCACTAACCAGTAGGTGACATAAGATGACCTCATGTGCCAGAGGCACAGGAAAATATAATTGACTAAAATCAATTAATTGCAGCGTCATGGAAACCAAATTAGGAGAGAACTTCAGGAAACGAGGTGATCATCAGTGTCAAATGCAAAGAGAAGTCTAATAAAATAGCAACTACTGAGAGTATTTTAGTTGTCATTGTCAAAGTCACTAGAATTTAGGTTGCTGTGAGTTAAGAAGCAAATTGGAGACAAGAGAATAGAGGCAAAGAGAAAGGAAGAGTGTACTGAGGGGGCAGGATGTGGGGTCAAAAAAGTTTGTTGAGGGGATTGTGCAGGATATTTGAGATTTAAACATATTTATAAGCTAAAGATGAAAGAAAAAATGGAAGACAAAGAAGAATGTGAGTATGACTGAAGTGGTACCATCCTTTCTAAAGGCAAGTCACAGTATTTAAAGATGTATATTCTGTTTCAACTCTGTAATTTCTCTATATAAGCAAATAATTACCACATGCAATTTATATTGATTCAGCAAGATCACAGAATAATGGAAACATTGAACTTTTTAAACAGTCAAAATCCCAAATAAGAGACTGAATAAGGATATCGAATAATACAACTCTCTATAAAATTAGTGTTCCAAAGTAGCAATTTTACAGAAAAATCAGAAAGAGAACTGCAACATGTCAATATATCATATTGCAAAAATATCTGAAATTCTGAATATAGAGCTGTGTTCAGCATTTGCCAGTACTTACTGATGTATAAGCACTTTGATGTACCCATTTAACTAACATGGTGGAGATATTTTGATAAAACCTCCTCCAAATTTTGAAATGAAAATGGGAGAATATTTAAAATTTTCAATGAAAACAGTATAGACAATAATTTCACAAGCAGCTCTTTTTTCCCTCGCTCCATCAGTGGAAATTATTTCACTATATAAATTTAAAAATATAAAAAGGATTGATTTAAAGAGATTAAGGTATATAGGAAATTTAATAAAATGAAATCGTGATTCTAATACTAGCAAAAACATTTAATTAAATTTTTAAAATATGCTTTATGAAAAATAAATATCCAAGTCCCTGTCTAAAAACCAAAGATAAACTGGCGTTTATCTGGACTCAAAGTGATGTTAATGAGGAAACTCTGATCTCTGCCCTTATGGCCACTTAATGACATACTAAATTTAGCTTATAAGTTCTCTTTTAAAATTTCTATTTTGCTAATTTCAAATATTAAAGCCATTCCTAAGTTTTCAATTCTTGCTCATCATTTCAAAATATGGAGAAGGATCTCTAATGGAAGGATGTAAATTGTGAGAATAAAAATTCGCTGGACTGTGAAGTCCTAGCAGTCGAGAACTGTGTCTGCATATTTCTGAACTCAGCTATCACTAAATCTGATGCACAGTAGGCGTTCAGTATAACAAAGCTGAAGAATGAACGAAATGAGAAAAGGCTGCTAAAATAAAAATCCTCTAGTCAAGGCAAAAAGAGACACTGACATTTTTTTTTTCTCTAGGAATATTAACCAGAATCTCCTGATGGGTGCAAAATGGATAACCTATTTTAAAAGTATCTAAAGAACTTATTACAACCAATAGATTTAATGTGCTTTTAGAGTAGCAAAAGTGCTTTTAAGGTATTACACAGATAATTTTATTTTCAGAAAATCATTAAACAGTATTTGAAGTAAGAACTTTCCTTCTAAAAAATGTGATTTGAAAGACTTTCCATTAACTTGGTTCTTCAATTATCTAGCTGACATAATATTGGCATATAAAAGAAAAGTTGTTTTCTGAAGTGAAGCTGGTCTGGTGAGCTCACACTTACTGATAGGGTCGCTATTACACGCTTTTAGGCATAAAAATAGTCTCTCGTCCCATCATCCCCATTGCCCCTGTGATCTCTCCAGACAAGGATTCTACCTCTACATACTCAACTGGAAAAGAAGGGACTAAGCACAGAGCACTGCATTGCTTCAGTAAAGGATCTCAACGCACAGAGCCGCACAGCAGTGCAGTACAGAGCGGGGTTTAGTACCCCTTCTGGGGCTAGGACCACAGAACTCTCATAAAGCGAATGAACGCGGATGATACGGAGGCTATTAAAAAAAGGGAGGTGGGAAGCTAAATGAAGACAAGAACAGAAATCCTTCAGGACTAAGTCAGTCATTACAGAATCCCCTTCCCCTGGAAGACGCCAGGGAGTACAACATTCAAAGTCTGTCTCGCCACCATTCTGCAGCAGTGAATTTAAGACGTCTTCCTCTTTACTTGGAGTTCCCAAGCACTCTGGTCAGATTCGTTCCCTATTGCTCTTTCATCCTCCCTTTTGGTTGACATCCAATTTTTGTTGCTGTGGTAAATTAATCTCTTCATTGTCCCCACTTCTATTTCTCCCCACTCTACATCTTTTCTGTTATTGTATAATCACGATTATAAACGGCTGAGAGGAAGACACACCAGCCACACATCCCAACTATGGCTCTGTGATCTCACTTTCATTTCCCTAATGGCTTCTTTGTAATTAGATTTGCAAAAACAGCAAAAGGTCTCATTTTGAATGGCAACAGCTGTTGACATCAACATTATATTGAATAATTTACTGGTTTAATTTTAGCTTCAAAACAATAAAATCCTCTTGTGGATGATTATTTTAGCAGGCAAAGTTTCCTCTTTCTGTTGCTGACTCTTCTGCTCCAGCGGTACCAGTTGTTTCTATATAACACACTCTTAACCCAAGTATACCAAACCCTCACAAGGGGAGCAGTTTATTCCTTCTAGTTTCCTTGAAGCAAAGTGTTTAAGTGACTCTTTCAGCATCCTAAGTCTGTGTGCTTATGTGTAAACCAGTGAGTTAGCCTTAGCTCTTCCAAGCTGAATTTGAATTTGAGTGGCAGAATATTACTTTACCTTTGGAGGATCTGCCACTTCATAGAGTGACTTAAGCTGATTTCTTGACCTGCAGGAAATTGTAGCAGCATCTGCAAATTGATGTCCTCTTGGAAGAAAATGATGTTGCTCGCTTAACTTCTTCAATATTCCCTAACAGCAAGTCCTTAATGTGGCAGAAAATCTCTTTATGGAATCTCACACTTTCCCGGCAGATTTAAAGGACCCGAGATGATTCTCAACAAGTGTATGTGTTTGTACATATTTGTGCACATGCGTGTGGGCACTCACAATGGAGAAGAGGTTTTATGGAGAGAAAGAAGATAGAGTATGTGAAACTGCTCCCAATTCTAAAATTATTTACCTTGTGAAGGAAAGAAAAAATATCCTTGCTAAAATAGATATGCTGTCTTTTAAAGAAACAGTTGTTGGGATTTGTTAGATGAATGACAATATTCCTTTTATAGTTCAGTGCTTTTCTTCTTTCTGTAATCTCTCTTTGTTATTCAAACGCTATCAATATCAAAGGTAATCTAATTATTATTCATTTTACAATGCATCCTTTCGAAAAATAGAAAAATGTGAACCCATCTTTGAATTGTCCTAAATTGGTGAAAGAAATTCAGGGTTATAGGTTAACCTGTAATAAAATTACTTTCACAGAATGTACTTGTAATTTTATTGAGATATATATATATATATATATATCACTAGGTTCCCTTTTTTATTGCCATTGATATTTTTGCTTATATTTTGTGGGAGAAGTAATCCAGGGCAGTATTTATCAAAGAGAGATAGCCTCAATTTAAGCTGGTTGTAACAACAAAGAAACAGAAATAGAAAACCTCTGTTAAAGCTTTATTAAGGACAAATCTCAAAAGTATGATTACTGTCTTGTCATTTCTGATATCTTCAATCTCCAGTAAAATCTGGAAGAATTTCTACACTCCTTACAAAGCAGACCTGACAACAGCTTCACGAAGGTGTCAATAGAACAGCTATAGGTAAATGTTAAACCGAAATATTTCAGAGGGCATAGATTTGATTCCATAAAGCATTCTTTGAGAAAGGATTTCTCTTAAAATCAACATGTCAATATAAAGATGAATGGAGTTTTGTATAAGAATATTATACATTTGGTAGATTGTGTCAGGGATGAAGATGCACATGTGAACATTTTGACTGAGACTCCCTACAAGATGGAATCCTTGGCCAGCAAGGATGCTTACCCTTGGGTGCAGTTTGGATGGCATGGGTGGCACTCCCGATCCTGATCAGCATACTTGAAGATGAAACTGTTTGCACCCTGCAGGCCATCTGGACATTTTTCCACACAGTTCGGGCCATCCTTAAAATGGGAGCACTTGGTACAGTTGTCAGGTCCCTGAAGTGTGAAAAACAAAACAAAATGGAGAAAGAAAAATGGGTACCATTTGCTCTGGAATGTACTCATGTGGCTTGGTTACTGAGACTTGAGTGGGTGGCCAATCTTCCTCTAGGGGACTGGGAAATGTTTTCAGAAGTACAAATGGGATGTCATTATTGTAGTTTTGCCATCAGCAAAATTGTCCAATGACTTTGACTGAAGGACATCAATATTTTCTTTCTGTCATTTATTCCTGGTGAAATTGCAGTGCAGCAATATTTGGTAACAACCCATTTTCCCTAGGGGTATTTCAAGCATGATCACTGGGAATATGTGAATATTCTTAACAAAGAGTTAATAAAGAGAAGGAAACGTTAGGAATTAGGTAATACTGAATTTCATAGAAAAGTGAGATGTAAACTTTCCTTTGATTGTACAATGACTATTTGAACAACAAACTTAAAAATTTACTATAGTTGAATTATTAGGAATTAGGCAGTTTAGGCAAATAAAAGTTCATTTCTAGGTTACTGTTCATCTCAAATCGGCATGTGATAATGCTAAAAATCGTATTATGTCTATTTATAAGGATTTTAGTAAATCACAGTACAGTACTGAGAGCCATATAAAGGCACATTCTGATGAGTAAATATCAAAAACTCCATAATAATAGATACATACAAAAGAAAATTGTATAGAGAAACTCATCCAAGAATTAAAGTGATGTAAATATGAACATGACAAATTTAAATAGAGCTGGCTCACTTCATGTATTTATGTTTACAATATACAGTAATTTTCTAATATTTAGAATAACGAGGAATAATAATATGCAAATACATGTTAAATATCATAACAAAAGTAAAATTTTAAAACTCATATTAAAGATCTAAGAATTTTACAAAAAAAACTAATTTGAATTTGGTCCTGGGCATAGTAAGCATGCAAGAAATGATAAGTAGTGTACCCTCGGATCAAAGAAAATTGAGAACATTTTGATAAAAATTGCTATTTTCTTAAAAGATGTCGACATTTTCACACATTCAGTTGTTTTGAATAATATATTACCTACTCAAAATTTACTTTTAGTTCTCCTTTTTTTTCTTATTGGATGAGGAAGACTGGCCCTGAGCTAACATCCACACTAAGCCTCCTCCATTTTTTTTATATGCGGGATGCTGCCACAGCATGGCTCCATGAGAAGTGTGCATATCCATGCCTGGGATCCCAATGTGCGAACCCTGGACCACTAAAGCAGAGTGCACGAACTGAATTAACCACTACACCACTCGGCTGGCTCCTTAGCTCTCCGTTTTGAACATCATATTGTCTCAGGATTCCTATTCTCTTTGACCACTCCTTCCTGGAACTTCTGCCCCTGACCCAGTTCTCCCCCAAATCTGTCTATGTCACATGGTTCAAGAATTACACAACACAGAGCTGGCCTGGTGGCATAGTGGTTAAGTTTGCACACTCCACTTTGGTGGTCCAGGGTCCACCAGTTCAAATCCCAGGCACGGACCTATGCAACCTCTCATCAAGCCATGCTGTGGTGGCTTCCCACATATAAAATAGCTCAGGGACAATCTTCCTCACACACACAAAAAAACAATGACAGCAGTTCACATTGAACACAATTTAGATAAATAAGATACAGTAATTATAGAAGGAGATTATTAGTTTTATCAGGTTTGTAATTATAAATAATGTGAATCTGGGAACCAAGAGTGAGCCAACATTATACAGAGCTATATATTAGGCAGGAAGTGGGGAGTCAGTTCATTCATGGGAATGTATTGCACCCCTCTACAAGTCTTAGTCCAAAAGCAGCCAGACATGGCAAGTTGGTGATATAAGGCATCAGGAAATCAAGACATATAATATTTAAAATTTAAAGATAGAGGTGACCAGCCCAGTGGCGTACTGGTTGAGTTTGCACACTCCACTTTGTCAGCCCAGGGTTCGCAGGTTCAGATCCCAGGCACAGACCTAGGTAGCACTTATCAAGTCACACTGTGGCAGGTGTCCCTCATATAAAACAGAGGAAGATGGGCACAGACATTAGCTCAGGGCCAATCCTCCTCAGCAAAAAAAAGAAAAAAGAAAAAAATTAAAGATAGAGTCTGCTATTGAATAATAGAGGTGTAAAGAAGAAAAAATAATCATAAAGTTCCTGGAAATCCTGAGACTGGTGATGTTCAGTCAAATAACTACCTATTTCACTATTTTGATGTGAAACTTAGAGCTAAAAAAAAAAAAACAAGAAAAATTATCCTATAAAACCTAATCCCTATTCAATCTGAAGAGGTTGCTATTGGCAACTTCTCATTTCCACCAAAAAAGAATACATCACATGCTTCCAATTGTAACACCTGCTCATGGGTACTTAGGCACGTAATGCTATCTATTATACCAAATAATTTTGTGTGCAAGGATGTTCAGTGACATGACTTATTGTACAAGACAAGAGACATACTGATGTCTCCTTACAGGACACAAGCATAAAACTTAACCATGAGTAAATTAGGCAATTATAGTTGGAATTAGGAATTATTTTTCTGTAAAATTCTTTTAATGTAAAACAATATCCAGGTAAAATCAGAAGATGTAAAAAATCATGAAATTAAAATTAAATTCATATTCAATCTCTAAGTATACTTTAGCGAGTAATTACTTTTTTTCTGCTTGTTTTTAAGCATCTCTTAACATTTTGATTGTGTTATCATGATACAAAGCCTGACGTCTTAAGCTGACATAACTAAAAAATGTGCCAACAAATCTCAAAAATGAGAAATGTATTAATTCTCCTTCTCATGTCCATAATAAAGAGATTTAAAGAAATTTATGTGTGCCCAGTGCTTATTCCTCTATCATTATATTCTCAAAGCTTTCCAGAACCTAGGTGCAGTGAGTGAAATGATAAACGCAAACGATAGAAAACAGAGGTAAAGGCAATATTTGTATCTCTGATTTTAAGCTACCCTTGGACTCAATAATCTAGACAGAAAACTAAAGAATAGGATAAATCTGACAGAAATATTACAATTTTTCTCAGTGACAATGATATTTTTCTCTGGTAGCTGCTGTAAGAGACAAAGCCACTATTCACTAGGATCCAATTCTCCTCCACTTCCAGCCACATAGGAGATCGAACTTCCTCTCCCACCAGAGCTGAGCTACGTCTTGCAATGATTGGACAAGGAAGTTAAGTAGAAGCAATGCATGAGACTGTCAGTGCCAGTGCTAGACTCTCTAGCCTTCTCTTTCCCTGCTGCCACGACACAGGGACCCCGTGGAGATGTGGAGGCGCCAGAAAACCACAGCATCTTGGAATGCTGGACCATCACAGGCAGGAGGGCTGCCTCGGAACGTTTGCCAGAATTGCAGTTCACTTTACATGAAAAAGATTTAAACACTTTTCTGTAAGCTACTGCAATATGGGGTTATTTGTTATGGAAGCACAAAATTTATAAGCCTGACTTTAACAGCTACTTTAACTTTTATAAAAACATGTTTTAAAAATCATTTCCCTTCTCCTATCTTTTCTCTTCTCATGCTTTCTCTGTCTTATATTTTGATCTCCTACAACTTTGTCTGATTTCTCTTACTTTCCTTTCTCTCACATTCCCTCTTAATAGGTCTGTCCAGGGTTAGTAAAAGTGAGGCAAAAAGGATAAAATTGTACAAAAAAACAAAACAAAGAAGAGCAAGTGCACAAAAGAGAAGGATATACAAAGAGAAGCTTGCTTTATTTCATATCTATTCCTCTCAAGGTTATCCTGGATTTCTGTCACAATTAAATAGGATAATACCATCTCATTTTACATATCGATAGCACATTCCCAGAAAGCATTTTGTCCTTATTACATCACAGGCATTGCTGCCTGGAAAAGAAAAAAAGAAAAAAAACACGAACTGAAAAGAATGTGAAATTTGGAGTCAGAACTTCTACAGTTGAGTCTTAGCTCCACATCTTACTGACACGCTGACTCCTTGTGGAGCAACTTTCTAATCATTATAATGGGCTCAATTCCTTGATATTTTAAACAGAGAGAGTGATTATATGCTTCACATATAACAGTGTTTGGTAAATATAAATATTTATCAACTATTATCATTAGTAAAACATTGAAAGGTCAGGAAAATGATATTTCAACAGAATAAATCATAAGACCAAGTACGGGAATTCCAGTTAGCTTTGTGACTTGTTCCTTTCTCTCATCACAGTGTTAGGCTCATAAAGAAGTTTCCAGAACCTCTTGGATATCCTAAGTGATATATGCCAGTTACGTGGCAGACAACAACATCTTTGTCTCTAGTTGTGATAATGAACATGTGGACCCAGAAACAGGCTAAAACCTAACATAAATTGTAAAGGCTGAAAACAACTAACCCGTAGGAAGAGCAAAGTTTGGGCTATTGATGGATCTCAGTTCTGCCAGGTTTTCAGACACCATAACCTAGAAGACACCGTACCGTGTTCTTACTTGCTTAGCATTTCAAGGCTTACTGATCAAGCAATCAAGTGCCCAAGTAGGTTTTCTTGATTCCATCCTCTATCTTCCACAGCTGCCTGATTCATCTTGACCGAACTTTCTCTATTTTTGACTTACTGCCATCTCTAACCTCTAGACATATTAATTCACAATTTTTAGCCCTGAGTAGTGATTTTAAATATATTGCGCA